>NC_056730.1:290848796-291073796 GCF_019279795.1 Protopterus annectens | reverse complement strand
GTAAAAAGAGTTCAAGTATTTTTTTGGGCCAGGAGCTGTAATAACTAGATCTTGTGTTTTATTTATTTGATGGAAGTCATTCTGGAGAAGGAGTCTCAACAAGGGTTGCCCTTACTGGCTTATTTTTGATGATTAGAGAAGCTGAACATGTAAAAAGGAGTATTGCTTGGTTGTGGAATGACCAGTGTTTTAAAAAAAATAATAAGTAAAATTAATAAAATGGATAAGTAGCTTTGGTGGAAATGTAGACATGCAGATACATGTTTGTGAATGATGCTGGATAGGGTAGCTGTACAGGCCAGGGTTATAAATGATAAGCAGGTTGTAAAAGCAGGATGTGCTAGGTATTTAATATAGGAAACTGCTTTTGGCCAGTCTGCAGATTTGTCCATGACTTTTGGTTTTCCCCTTGTGTTAGCCAAAAAAAAAAAAAGCAGATCGGCTGATTGTGGATGTCAAGTTAGGCTTTTTTCACCATGTGGGTGAGAAGTTAGGATTATGGTAAAGGAAATGATGGATGTACTGGGATTATTGAATTTTGTATGTTGAGCATTAGAACCAGAAAGTCTTTCAACAGGTCACTCACTATCTTATTAAGGTGGATAGAAATGAGTATTGCAGGCTTAGGGTGTCAAAAACTGGTCAAAGAGGACATTACCATTTGGAGGTATATCTACCGCCATTTTAAAGGGGTGTCATTCTGGCAGGAGAACTGGTCATCCAATGAGGATTTGCAGTAATATACAGAAGCTGCATGATATTTAAGCATGGCAGCATATTTCAGGGACAGATGTCTTGCAGAGCAGTAGCCAGGTGTTTGACCAGTTGAGTAATGGAAGGACATTACCTTGTTGGAGCTGATGCCCATTTGTGATGCTACCATAGTTTGGCAAGAAGAAATGACAAGTAGTAAAGTTGTTTTCATTCCTACAATTTAGCTGTAGCACATGTCTTAGTGAAAGAATCAACCAAATTAAATTTAGTGTAGGGTTTATTAAGGAGGTTCATGCTGCACTGCCTTAGAATTAAGCTATCATCCTCAGTCAAGCATATTCCAGGAAGTTGAGATGCCAGCTTTTCTCATTTACAGTTCCAGAGGTTTCAAGCAATGGCTGCAGAGGTGGATGTGAGTCTGGTGACAGTGCCAATAAAGAGTGGGGAATCAGGAAGGTGTAGCTAGGTGGTTAGTACAGCAGCCTTGGGGTGTATTGACAAGGAAGCATGAGGAGCAGCTTTGGGTGCATTTAGGACTTTTATGGAGAGGCAGCCTAATTTTGAAAGGACTTGTCAGTTCACTTAATGGCTACGTATTTAGACTTTCATTGTAAGTTGGGAGAAGCAATGAGAACAATTTGTCTACTTAGGTGCTGCAGATAGGCTTTTGAGTATGAAGCATTTTACTCAATGTTGGTGGATCTTTAGAATGATGAAATGTTGGGAGAGAGTTCAGGGACTGTCAGTTGATGCTAGGCTTCCTTTGGAGAAGCATTTGCTTCAGGTATTGTTAAAAGGAATTTATAGTATAGCAGTTAAGTATGATAGGTACATTTTGTGGACTATACTATCTGTATGTAGCTGCCTTTCATGTTTATGAAGTGTTGAGAAACCTTAGATGGAGAGGCAGATGTATAACTGAGATGGGGCTTGTGATTTGACTAAGTAGATCCAAGACAGGTGGAGATAGTAGAAGGCAGCAAGTGGTGTTAAAGAACATGAATGTTGTGTTGTATTATATGGCATGGATGGTAGCTTGGATGAAATTAGTGGTAGGTAAAAGGATAGATATGGTATTCCAATGGCAGGGTGGTAGGCCAGTGGTAGCTGAACAGTTTATCAGCATGCTTAGGAAAGCCTTGGAGAAGTAAAGAATTGTTGGAAAGATGAATTCTACACATTCTTTTTGGATAGGTAGGGTGTCTGATTTAGTTTCAGAGGGCAAGTTGTTTGAGTTCATAAAGTGGATTGGTAGATAGGTGTATTAAAGAATGTAAGAAGGGAGTTTTGTTTTTTTTGTCCCAAGCTTGGTCAATGTTTGCTTTTCTTTTATATGCAGGAGAAAGGTTGTCATTTTGGGTAGCTCATTTGCATTCTGTATAGCTAAGTGAGTAGCAGTGAGAACTGAGGGATTATTCCTGAGGTCTTGATCCAGCAGTATGGGGTGTTTGCTGGCAGGGGTGCTGAGATCTGTGATGTGCTGGACGAGGTACAGGCAGTGTGTAGAATTCATGAGATTATGATGATACATGTAGGGGGTAATGACTTGGGAGTGACACCTTTTGCCATGGGTTATAAGAAACCTTTTGTTAGTTAAGTAGTTTTCAAAAATAGTTATAACTTGGTCAGTGATTATTCCAAGATTAGTTTGGAGGTTTGTCATTAGCTTTAAAGTTGCCAAGGCTGCTGGGAAATATGTGAACCACAGGCAGACTAGAATTTTCTTCAGGATTCTTGGTGCTTGAGCACAGACATTTTTTAGAGAGGGACCCAGTTTGGTGCCAAGTTTGGTACAGAAAAGGTATATATTCAACTGTGATACAGTACTGTTGACTTATTTTTAGCCCTCGCCTAGTACTGACCACTTATGACATTACTGATCTTGGAAACTGCAATAAGTTTATTGATACATTTAATTCCAATCATACCTCTCAGCCTTTTAGAGCTAGAAATCTGATCAAAGCCATAAATAATGGGGGGAGGGGACAAAGGCCCCCAAATAGGAATAAGTGTTAAATATTACTGTTACAAACTTAGAAGGTTGATTGAATAACATGTTTTGCATAAGTATTGATTTTATGAAGGATACAAAGTCTGAAATTCAAGCTTTTAATTTCTGATTTAATCCATAATGATTTACAAATGATTTTCCAGAAAAACACAACTTTATGAAAAACAGACCAAAAATATGAGGCAAAACTCTGGACATGCTGGAAAGCTGAGAGCTATGATTCCAATATACACATTCGTGATCCTTTGTCCTTGTGGAGTTCATTTGAAATTAAGTGTCAAAACATTCTGTATTCATGTAAAATATCTTTTTTTGACTAATGATAAATATGTTAAACCATGGTGGTGGAATAAAAGGTTAACAAAATTATTAAGAAAAAGAAAAAAGTTTAGGACATATAAATAGCACGGCTTGTGTAGTGCCAAGCAAGCACTTAATAAAGTACATAGAGCATTAATAGTCTAATTAAAATGAGTAAGACTGCATATAGGGACTCACTGATAAAATGTCTGGACCACAAGAAGTTATGTTAACAGTGCAGAAAAGCATTAAGTACTTGGGATCAACAGTTCAGAGTAATAGTGAGTGTGGAAGAGAGGTGAAGAAGAGAGTACAGGCAGGATGGAGTGGGTGGAGAAGAGTGTCAGGAGTGACTTGTGACAGACTAGTGCCAGTAAGAGTGAAAGGGAAGGTCTACAAGAGGGTAGTGAGACCAGCTATGTTATATGGGTTGGAGACAGTGGCAGTGACAAAAAGGCAGGAGTCAGAGCTTGACGTGGCAGAGTTGAAGATGTTAATATTTGCACTGGGTGTGACGAGGATGGACAGGATTAGGAATAAGTATATTAGAGGGTCAGCCCAGGTTGGAAGGTTTGGAGACAAAGCCAGAAAGGCAAGATTACGTTGGTTTGGACATGTGCTGAGGAGGGAAGCAGAGTATATTGGGAAAAAGATGCTAAGGATGAAGATGCCAGGTAACAGGAAAAGAGGAAGGCCTAAGATAAGGTTTATGGATGTGGTGAGAGAGGACATGCAGGTGGTTGGTGTGACAGAGCAAGATGCAGAGGACAGGAAGAAATGGAAACAGTTGATCTGCTGTGGCGACCCCTAACGGGAGCAGCCGAAAGAAGAAGAATGGCTCCAGCTTCTCATAACAGTACCCTTACTAATAATAGCAATGAATTAGCAGAAATTCTGAATAATTATTTTACTGCACTTGTATTATACAAGAAAATCTCACATGTTGAACCTTTATCTTAAAAAAAGCTTTATCCAAAATTAAAAATAACAGCTCAGAGGCCTGTATGTCATACCAGGTTGCTTTACATATATCATAAAAGATCAATTAATGAAATCAGAATGTATGTTTTTTTAATCTACTGTTAAAACACTATTGCTCCTGATTGCTTGGAGCTTGCCTATAAAGCTCCCATATATAAAAAAGGATTTTGCAATGTCATTTCTAGTTATCATCCCATTACTGTAATATCAATATTAAATAAATACTTTGAAAGGTGCTTTTCACCCATTACATAACACAGAAAAGAAAATAATTTAATCAAAACTAGCCAACATGTTTTTATGAGCAAGTGTTCTGCATTTACTAATTGAGTCCAATTTTGTGATAATGTTAATGAAGCCTTGGACAATAACATCATTGTTGAAGTGATCTATTTGAACTTATCAAAAGCCTTCGACAGTATCCCACACATGATATTAATCAACTCCCTGTTCACCCAGAATGTTAACTCATATTATGTTAATTAAGTAAAAGGTTGACTCAATAACACAAAGCAACATGTCAAACTGAATGGTTACTTTTCTATTTAGTCAGAAATTAGTTCTGGTGTCTCCTAGAAGACCATAATGAGCCTATTACTGTTACATTTTGTATTGTCTTTTTTGCCTGTAAACAACACAGGTCTGTATTAGTTCATCAAAGGTTCACTTCAGTTAACCTCCATTCATCGAACAAAAACCATCAAATGTTCACTTCAGTGAATGTTCACATCAGTGAAGGATTTACACAGGGAAAGGAACTAGATGGCCACTTTAAGGAAATTTGCCCTTTTTCCCACAGTAGTGCGATCTTGGAGTTAGTATATATAGTTGGGGGGTGGGGGAAACCCCCACATTGGGGTGTGTGTGGGCACAGCCCCCCACCTGCGTGGGTTTAAAGCACCCTGGTGCGTATTATGGGGAAATGTTGGGCAAGTAGTTACTTTCCCTATGTAACACATTCGGTGAAGTGAGCATTTGCTGAAGTGAACATTCAATGTTTGTTGTTCGATGGACAGAGGTTCGCTAAAGTGAACCTTCAATGAACTAATATAGACCAAACAATACATACACAAATATGCAAACAACATTAAATATGTGCATTTTAGCTAGTGTCACTAACTATATTAAATGTATCGCATATGTCCTATCATATACGAATGGCTGAATAAATACTGAAAAGAGTGGTGTTTTGTACTTTAAAATCTGTACACAAATTCAGCTTGGGTACAGACATTATTAATGAGATTTTTGAGTATAATAACTTAGGTATCTGCAAAACATACAATCTGAGCTTCAAGAATAATGCGTGTACAGTCAAGTTAAAGGCAATGCAAAATATGGGACTATTATTAAACAAAATTAGATTAGAAAAGGTTCTAGTTAAATTATTTACAACCTATGTAAGAACAATTATTGAATATAACTCTATATTTTCTTCATATTCCAAAGGAGATCTAATATTACTGGAAAGGTATTTAAAGGAAGTTCATCAAATGTATTACTGAATGCCAAAATGTGTGTTATGAAGAACATTTGAAGAGGCTTAAGTTATATTTCATAATGTAGCATTGCTTATGTGGACAGTTATGTCTGGTGTAGCATGCATCGTGTGATGAAAAATCTAGGTTATCATTAAACATCAACATTTTACCATCTTCTACATTCCCAATAGGAAACAATTATACATTCCTGATCCCAAAACATACTACTAGGACCAAATTTATAGAACAATCGTTTGTAAAAACTTGGAATAGCCTTCCTCTAATTATAAAATGCTGTACCACAGTCAATGCATTTAAGAAGTCATTAGACTCTTAGTTTGGAAGTAATATATGTACCCTGGAAATGTGGAACCTGTATATTAATGGTCTTTGACCTTATTACAGTATAAGCAAACTATGAAACTATTAAATGTGCATTTATGTTTGTTGTTGAAGGATTTAGTTTAGGTTTGTGTGCAGGTTTAGTTGGGACCAGTGTTGCTTAATTGTACTGATTGCTGTATAGACATCCTGGTAGGCAGAAGAAGGGATCTTCCCTTCTGAATAAGAAGAAAAGCCTTTCATTTGCCTCCCTTCCTTTCTGATGGAATATGGAGTGAGCAGTGTACACTGCTCATGTTAGGTGTTGGTTGTCTTTAGTGAGCACTATTCTAATGCCGCTAGTCTTAGGATGATGAGCAGCCATGCTCCCTGTACATGTTGGTCATTAAATGTCATTGCTTATCAAAATTAGTTGACTTTGCAATCTGACATTGATTTTGAGTTGTTTTCAGTTTTTTCTGTGTTTTCCTTGTTTTGTAATAAAATCTGGTTGCACTGGCTATGTCCGTGTCTTTAATGAGTTGGGCATAGGTGCAGAGACAAATGTTTGCTAAGCAGACTTATTTGTTCCAAACGCCTACTTGGGTGGAGGAGTGAACATTTGCAGCTTGCTGCTGTATTCTCTAAATATAAAGACAGGTGGTGGGGGGGGGGGGTTGGGTGGAGGAAAACCAAGTGCAGGAAGTAGATAATTAGGTTTGGGAGATAGGTTCAGTGGGGAGGAAGTCAAGTAGTCAGAGGAATGAGAAGGGGGGATAGGTGTATAAGACCACTGCAAGGAGCCAATGGCCTCTTTGGTGCTGACATTAGGAGCTCCCCCTCTATCCCTTCTCTCTTGGTTTGATTATAAGTGGTTGTTTATTGGAATATGGGGCAGAAGAAGGAATTTTCTCTTTTTAATAAGAAGGGAAGTATTTATTTTCCTTCCTTTCCTTTCTGCAGGATTATGGAGTGAGTGGCAGTACTCATTGATCCTACTGGTTATTGGATGTTGTTTAGTTAGTGGTATTTTAATGCTGCTGGTCTTAGGATTAAATAATGGAGTGAGCAGACTGCCAGGCTATTCAATACATTGGTCTTTGAATGCTTTTGCTTATCAAAATTTATTCGGTTTTTAATCTGACATTGAATTTGAATTGTTTCTATGTTTTCCTTGCTCTGTAATAAAATCTGGTCCCTCTGGCTACATTGGCGTGTTTATTGTGTCGGACATGGGCTCAGGGACAAGGTTTATTATATTTTTTGTCAAAATAAGTAAAACCTTTATAATTATAATTGTATAGTTATGTAAATGCAATAATGTAAGAAAATGCTTAACTTAATTTGCATGTGAACTTCCTGTAGCTCTTGTCAAATCTTCATAAAACCCCCTGTTAATACAATATATTTTGCTTTCAAACAAAAACATTGTCCAAGTCTGTAAAACATTACCATACTGAGTAAAAGAGTCATATATAGAAACAGTTGTAAAACAAAAATTGCTATAGTCTATATTAGCTAACAAGATCCTTGCGTTGTTATCATAGAATGTCTGTGAGAAACAATTAATTCCTTGCTAACAGGAAAACAGGATATATCTGACTAATATGCCTTATACATTTAATAATATTACTCCTTTTAATAGGGTTATTTAATCCATTTTCATTCATAGACATAGTTTTTATAACCTAAAGATTTAAACAATATCTCAAATCCATAATTTTACCATTTTCACAATCTACCTGGAGGAAATAACCCCCTCCCCCCCAAAAAAAAAGGAGAATTGGGAGCTAGGGAAGAACATTAATAGCTATCAGTTCCTTCTGAGTTTCATCAGGTGACTAGAATTTAACAGTTAAGACTTTGTGATCAATTTAGCCTATAAACCTTCATAATGCCGTCAAATTCCATTCTCTTCTAAAGTGCTTCTGGAGGTAAATCCAGATAAAAATGGTTTATGGTTTAGCTGTAGGCAAAATGTTTAATTTTAGGGCCACAGACATTACCATAGTTCTCTTATTCAGTGAACAGTACTTAACAATATCTGATTTGTTATAACCAGTTTTTGGGGGTCTAACTCTGGAAATAACATCCATACTTATTTATAAAAGCTATTTCATGTCTTCTGCCTTCCCCAGTTCCATGAAAATTGATTTAATTATTTGAAAGAAATTGTTGGTAATGTCCATGAATTAGAGCACTCCAAACAATATGTTATTTAAAACTCTGGATCTAAATTACATGTTTGACATCTGCTCTTGAATGTTCAGCAGAGAAGTCAATGCCTTAATGGTGTATAATCTTATCTTGTCATATTTAATGGACAAAGCTAGTATGTCTGCTTCCAATTTAGAGTGCACTCAGTTGACTAATTTCTTCATTTTGCTCTAACAGTAATTGGTAATGTTAAAAATATCTACAGCTAGATTTGCTACAGTATTCACTTCAGATGATATGCAGTCTTGTTTAGACATAAAAGATTGTACCCATATAGGAATTTCTTTCTAAACTGCATCAAACTTGCTTTCACTAACTACATTATATGCCATATTGTTAGAGAAGTCAGAAGAAAGCATATTTGTGTTAGGCTGTAACATCTATGAAGTTATCAAGATATCCTTTTGGGTTTGAGCAACAATATGGTCCTAATTTCTAACAGTGCCCTACATTTTGTGCAGCTGTCTCACACGTATTCTGAAAAGAACTACCTTGATCTATGCCCAACTTCCTTGCCACAAAGTATTGCAGAGTTTCACCTTGAAAAATGCTCTGCCTTGGGTTTATGTCAAGAGAAGCAAATAGCTGTGCGACAGCTGCTTCAGTATCAGTTCTCATTTTGCTCTGAGTGACCTACTGTTAGTTCCTTTGTGAAATGGCCAGGTTTCCATTTATTTTGAATGTTAGACTTCACCTCATTTGTTTTCTGTTTTGCCATCGCTGAATACTTAAGCCACAATGTAGAGTGCTTCATAGTCACTTTTTAACAATTTCTTAAGAGTGATAGCCATTATAAAAGCATTTTAGCTCTATGTTATAACATTAGAAATTTGTATTATGAATTGCTGATTTCATACTGGCACTAAACTGACACTGCTGCTGAATCTTCCTCATGGCTCATTAGTGCATCCTCATGCTCCTTCTTCCCCCAGGTGATCTCCTCCAGCCATGGAGGTGTTTTGCTTCCTTGCTGACATCTCAGCAATAAGGTTATTCCTATTAAGGCACTAACTCCACTGCTCGGAAATGACACAAACCTGCATTGCCATAGGCCATACTAATCCACCTCTTTGTTTGCATGTGTTTCTGCCCAAAATCTATAAGGGTGGCTTGAGATCACCAAGCTCACATCCCCAGTTCAGGCCATTTTATTCATGTGAAAACCTCTGTTTGCATGGTGGCAATCAGTTGGCCAGAGCCAGAACTTCCACTCCCTAGGATAGGAATGCAAGTGCCATTCACTAACTCCCATCCTCCAAACCTGGCAGTTCCAGCTCTATGGCCATTAATCAAACTCAGACTGTATAGTTCATAATCAGGGTTTCATCCTTCTATACCACAGAGATGGGCTATAAATAGTATGTCTTAAACCTGAGTACACACAGAAACTCAAATGGACATGGGGAAAACATGCACGCTGTATCCCAAAGTGACCAGAGATCAGGACTGAACACCAGATCCTGGAGTTGTGAGGCAGAGATATTAACCAGTTAGCCTCTATATTGTTCAGTGGTACCAGTCAAAATGCCTATTCCTTAATGAAGGAATTTTTCCTCACAGTTTAAAAAAGCAGCTGGCAAATGGTGCGTATCTTATTTATGTGTTTATTCATTAACTCTGAGAGTGAGCTGTGAAACGAACTTTTCCGTGTATATCCCCTGATCAGTATGCAATCACAAACACTAACAAATACAACATGCAGTACATCATCATGAAACAAAGGTTTTAAATATTGATCTTGGTGAGACTCAAACCCACAATGTTTGAATTTTTTTTTGTTTTTCAGTGCCCAGTGCATTTATTCTGTGTACCACATAACTACTCTCAAGGATGTCAGGCAGCTTTCTGCAACAGAGCAATCTAAATGCAAGGAACCAGGAACCCTACACATTAATTCTAGAATTAAACCCTTGGCATGAGAGTGCACACAGCACCTAGCTATGATACTGGGCCTAAGCATAGCCCTTACCCTCATCGCATCTCCCGAATCAGGAATAAAGTTAACAATTATCAGTGATAAAGGCCTGCATTCTGGGACACTGTTTAAATTATTGTTCTACTGACATAGAAAGCTAACAGATTAGGAGAATATGAATAAACATGCATTGTCTGACGTAAAATAAGTCAGCAACTTTAATCATTATCATTATTTCAATTATTTTCACTGTAATCAGTCAGCTTTACTAAAAAAAAAAAAATTAAAGAGAAACAGCAAAATTCTGAGCCAGAAAAAAGTAACAGTTGTGATGTATGCTCATCAGAAACCATTAATAGTCCTTTTTCTGGTTACATTCAATTGAGGCTCAGAGTTGCAGGAATATAGCTACATCACAACAATCCAGTTTAAACACTGTAGTTCTGCTAGAGCAAATTACATTTAGCCAGCAGTAGGAATCAGTTTTGTAACTTTTTTTCTCCTTAGTGATCAGGTACTTTGACAGAAGCCAACATTTTTCTTTTTTATTTGACAGATATGGAAAGCTTTTTATTTCTGTGATTCAAACAATTGCTACAGCCAAATGCAACCCCCTCCCACAAAAAACAAGGTTTTTAGCAAACTGGTTCAGAATTCCAAGCTGCAATTCAGGCAGAAACTAGAATGCAGAATGATTGCTGACTGTTAGACTACAGGAAAGGATGCCAACTCATACAAAGCACAGCTGTCTCCTTTCCCACAAAGCCCCCTTTCTGTGGTTTTGAGTTCAGTCAGTCTAGCTCAGCAGTGTGAGCTTCCATATGTGTCTGCATCGTAATAATGTCACAGTGTTGAATTGCTTTAAGTGTTTAAGCAGTAAAACACTAAGAACAAATTCAGTTGCCACACTGTCTTTAAGTCCTGGGTTGAGTAGCAGACCCTCACCCTAGTCAGTACTGATACCACATTATAGCCCCTTTAACAAGAGAGGGGCATTCAGAAGCAGCTCTTTGTGCTTTGTCTGAGACTATGCTCAACAGTTTGTCACAGAGTTGCTTTTTTTATTTTGATCTTGCACATCCTTTCATGTAACTTCAGATTCATATACTTTAGCAGATACATAGAGTACACAAGCAGCAGTTACTTGCTAAGTGGATAAGCATTTGTTTATTTATTCATTTATTTAGATTTGTTGACTGGCATAGGCACTGACTACTGATCCACATGGATCTATTTTAGGCCAGTCCAGTGTGCAGTACAAACACTGATATGGCAAATACACACAGAAAATAGGCAGCAATACAGAACATTAAAAGAGAAAATATGCAACTGACCTTATTGAATAAGAAACAGTGCTTAACAGTGGTAATTGGAGACTGTAATTATTTTATGTATCTGTAAGAGAAAATCATGTCTGTAGGAGTCAATGCACATGACTGGATGGATGATTTATGATTCTTTGTCAGAACACTGCATAGCAGTTTTAGCAGATAACTAGCCAGAGATAAGATGCATAAGTTATGTACAAAGTGCATAGATGTTTTCTACTAAACGTTATAGAAGTGGATTTGTAGGACTATATGCTATAGCAAACTACAACACAAAAACACATTTTTTTAGGAAACTGGTTCAGAATTCCTAGTGAACAGATAGTGCTTTTATATATGAGGGGTTGGGGTTATTCCACTGCATTTACAGCAATGGCATTCTGCAGGTTTTTTTTGTAGGAGCTGTCAGAGGTTTTTTCCAAATTATATCATATAATGTGCGTGAAGGGTGCAGCCACCATATGGGAGGTGCAATGGGGAAGTATGTTTAAACCCTCAGAAAACATATTATTTTCCATACAAAGCAAGTACTGTTAACTCAGGAAAAGACACAATATTTCCAAAAAAAAAAAAACAAAACCAGGAAGCCAATGCACCAACTTTATTTCTCTGGTTCCTCGGCCTTTCGATGCAGGAAGTATTCATACACAAAGCTGAACAAATTGCAGTGCAGTATTCACCCCCCCCAAAAAAAAAATTTAATGTTTTATCCGTAATGTAGACTTGCTGTAGACTACTTAGCAACTCATTGACCAAGAAGAATAAAAGAGGGAAGCAATATAAATTGAGGCACGTGACATCTATTGACCACGAGATAGAATAAGCAACCATTTTACAAGCATAATGGTTTTCAACAATTTTTTTCCCTTTTGAAGTGTATCACTTTTTCTGGAAGTTACTGTTGAAATAATTTTATTTAAAAATGAAAAACATGAATCAGAAGAGAAAATACAGGCCCATTAACAAAATGTCACTTCTTATTGCTAGTATGTTGTAGCAGTTAAGGTACTACCAGTTAAGACCAAAACTTCATCTTCACATTATCTACCTATATGCCATTGCCAGCTCACTCTCGGAAAACTGTTTATTTAACTCCTTCCCTCCAAGGGAGCTCTGTAAGTTTGTACCCTATCTTCCAAGAGCTTCACAGTGAATCTTTTGACAAGATCAACTTATATCCTCACAGATGAAACAAATATTCATATCTCTAGAAATTGTAAGTGTTACTAAAGAAATGTAAAATGACGAATTGTTCATCCCAAGCTAATCTTTACAATGGCATTATTTGTTAGATTTTAGATCTTGAACTGCGTGTTATAGTACACAATAAACATGGTAGATATCATTTTTTGTAATGGTTTGTAAACAGCTTACAATATTTTAGCAACGATTTAAAGTACATGCACACTGTCAGCAACATTTTGTTCATCCAGCATTGACCTTTCATATAAGACTAAACAGTTGTGTCTATGTTGCTTGATTGTTGAGATATTTAGAAAACTATGACAATTATGAAAATATAAATAAATAATATATGAATATTATGTAATTGTAATATCTCTTTTAGCTGTTCTTGACAGGCGACAAGTATCAGTGCAGTTGTATTGCCCAAACTTTAAAATGCAATATTTCAATAACTTGTATGCATTGTGGTTTAGCAATTATTAATGTCAATTTGAAAAAAGTAATATTAGATGCCTATGGGCATCACTTAGATGGTCCTAGAGAAACATTTGGAGATGACACTAGGGTTTAATGAGTTAATTATTCTACAATTCATGGGTTCACTTCAGAAGACGAGTTTGTGCAGAAGTATTGTCTTTGAGAGTCTAGTGAAAAGCAACACAGATTTATGTACAACTGTAGCTTGGATTAGAGCAGTTTTTTATCATGGGCAGTTTGAAATGTAATATTAGGCAATATATAAACTGCATTTAATACAACAATACATATAAGCATGAAAATTCACTAAAATAACTGTTCATTGAGTGCTTAGTACATAACATCTTTTTGTAAGAAAGTTAGCTAGCAATGTCATATTACTGGTGGTATAACAGGCTATCAAACACACAGTTCAGCAACACTTGCCTCAATGAAGCTAACATAGCAAAAGCGGTCTTTTCAGCTGTAAACCATTTTTATCAGTTCTGCAGAAAACTATGTTCTCTGCTTTAAGAAGTGATACAATTGTATGTGACAGTGTGTGTGTGCGTGCGTGCATGCGTGCGCGTGTGTGTGTGTGTGTGTGTGTGTGTGTGTGTGTGTGTATGTATGAGATAACTATGCTAGTACCCCAGACCACTGCCATGTGGGAAATGCTCCTTTCCTCCTGGGCATTGCAATCTTGGAATTGATTACATTATACAATGAGTACAGAGATGGCACCCTACGCATGGGATTGTGGGTGGAACTGGGATATGCTACTCACAGAAAACACATTACTTTCCACACATAATGAGTAGCACTCTTTTTAAGAAGATTGCTTTTTGCAGATGAGCATAGCCAGCCTTAGGCATAGGCCAACTAGGCGACCGCCCAGGGCGCTGCTCTAGTAGGGGAGCTTTTCTAGTAATCTGGATTGTGTAGGTAGGCCAGGATGGGGATACAGGGTGCTGATGGGGGCCACCGTGGAGACCTTTTGCCTAGGTCACCAGCCGACCAAAGGCCAGTCCTGCAGATGCGTTTTGCTGAAGCCGGTCTCGGTAAATCTTGTATCAGTGAAAACAGAAGTAAACCTATTATCACGTACACATTGGTGTGCTGTATGACTACTAGTAAATGAATAAGCAAGTTATGTTTTTGAAGTCATATTTCTGTTTATTTTTTACTTTTCATTCATTGTACACAACAGCACTTAAAGTTATTATGAAATATAGATGCCTCTTCAATCAGTCAGTCAACCAGCAAGTTAATAAATTTGTAATATAAACCAGTTGAAAAACCTAAGGTAAAAATGGGTCTGTTTCAGTGTTGCTTTAGACAAGAAAACATCTTACTTACATAGCTAAGTTATCATGAATGTAAAGTGATAAAAGGCAAGTTCAAACATTTAGAGGAAATGAAATCAACTAATAAGACCACTGGATGTATAGTCATTGTACAGGGTTAAACACAGGAGCAATGTATGATTAATTGCTCAGAGTCACACAGTAGGAAAATTGAGGCTGTGACAGTCAAACACAGGAGTGCTGGGATACATATCAACTCACTGAAGGTAGTTGCGGCGAATGTGATAAAAAATCAAAAATAAAAGTTTGCCAAAACCCTTCAATGGACATTAAGAAAAACATTTTTGCAGGGTGTGGAATTATATATGTGATGCCCCAAAACTGGCTCAGTAATCAAGGAGTCTCAGTCCTCACCACTGACCACAGTGGGGAACATACACACTGGGAGTATGACAAGTACACACACAGTAAAATGCAATTTTCCTTAAAAGCACACACAGAGACCACAGTCAGTCTGGGGCTGGTTTCTCCCTCTTTCTCCAGATCCCCAATAAGACTCCCCACTGGCACAGCTATAGAGCTGAGTCCTTAGCCAGGGTTCCAAGCCAAGTCCTCCAACACTCTTACTATCCAACCAGTGCTTTGTGTCCCTGTCCAAGTAGGTGACACGCACACACACTCGTTGAGATTTGTTTTACACACACACACACAGACACACAGACACACACACACACACACACACACACACACACACACACACACACACACACACACACACACACACACACACACACACACACCTGGGAAAGGCTGGCACAGGTTTACTAGCTATGCCCCCTTCTGCCCAGACTATAAGGTAGTCATCACTGCCACCAGATCCCCTTATCAGTTACATTAAGGCCCTTAACAAAGGGTGTCCAAGCCTACTGTGTAATGTTACTATCAATCCAAATGGTAGTCTGACCAAGAGCAAGGCTATTAGGAGTGGCCTGCACAGTGGTACCAAATAAATGCACAAGTAATCTCAGAGCTGAAATATGTCTCACACATATCAGCTACAAAGACAGGTTTAAATATAATTAATAATAAATAATAAAAGAACCAGAAACTACTCATTAAATCATCACAGTAACTTCAGAGTTTAAAATCAAAGGAAATATTTAAAACAAAATTGCAGGACAGTCTCAAATAAATACAGAAAACATCTAAACTAATCTTTACTATATTCCTAACTATATCTAAAATAATTTACTATACCCTAGTTAACTTACTTGCATCAAGGCAAGACAGATGTAGTGATTGGATGTTTCAGGCAGACGCTGCCAGGTCAAAAGATAAAATACAAAATGCCCAGTCACTCTCACAGAGAGTTCTTAAATTAATATCAGATATTACTGTTGGGATACCTGCAGCATGACATCACTTTTTGTCACCTGACTTCAGTTCCCAGGCTCAACAACCATTGCTAGAAACTGCTAGCATTTGGCATCTACCTGTGAAAATACATAGCCTTCAGATGTTTGCAACTGCTGGAAAACATAAAATAATAAAACACTTACAAAACAATGAAGAAGACTCCCTAGTTTTAGATATCCTGTCTCCTTGCTGCACTGAAACTGAAACAATTTAATTTCAACTATTTTACTGAAGTTTTGCAAGTTAACCTTCTATGTGCCAGTTT
The DNA here is from genome assembly GCF_019279795.1 of Protopterus annectens. Classification (NCBI taxonomy): domain Eukaryota; kingdom Metazoa; phylum Chordata; order Ceratodontiformes; family Protopteridae; genus Protopterus; species Protopterus annectens. The sequence continues at coordinate 291,057,899 of NC_056730.1, read as the reverse complement.
CCACTGTTAAAACATATACATTTACACAATTACAATAGTTTATATATATTTCTGTTGTTTTCCAGTAGGGTACACTGTGGATACATCTTTAAGCTCAGTACTGTACAAACCCTTTTCACACACTCTTCTGTACCAGCAGTTTGATATACACATAACATACATTTCTAATACATTTGTAACACAAGCATATGAATCTTGTTGATATTCACAAATGACATATAATTATTTACTTGTAGTCCAAAAAATGGCAGGTAGTTCCAGTGTAAAAAACTCTTCTTTATTCAACCATTCAACCACAGACGTATAAGCACTTTCACAGATAACTTCTGCTTCTTCAGATACAAATGCATGCTGTCTACTATGTATCTTATATACCTTGAACCAAGTAAGTTACAATCATCTTAAAGAAACATCATTCATTAAGTAAAAATATTCAGTCCTTCACTGTGAAAACATGATTCTAAAAAGTATAATGCATAACATACACATAAAAAACACATGTATAAAGAATACATATATAAAAATGCACATATAAATATACAGACATAAAAATGTGCTAAAATATGAACATATATATACTGTTAAAAATCTCTAATACTTGATGTAAGTAAGCATGTCATAAAATGACTTAACATTTCAGTTATTCAATGGTCTCGCTTTAAGTTTTGGTCTTATGGGTATCCTGTCATTTAACCCATGCCCAGAATCTGCTTTCAGTCTTATAATCCATTTTGCCTCAAGCAGTTCTGTCCTGTTTCTAATGTCCCCCATTCTGATGTTGTCATATATTTTACCTACAACTAAAAAAGTAAAATTGTGTGTATTGTCATTCACTAACATGTTTAGATAATGCACTAACATCACTTTTTTTCTGTATCTGATACATGTGTTCCTTGATACAATCTCTAAGGGCTCTATCAGTTTTTCCCACATAGAAACAAAAACATACTGAACATTGGGCTAAATAAATAATGTGTTCTGAAGCACATGTAGCTGAAATTTTAAATGCATTTTCCCTGCCTGTGTCAGGATGTAAATACTTATTATTATTATTTATATATTTACACATGGAACATCTCCCACATGGACAAGTCTGTCCATACCTTTTCCTTATATTTTCATTCTTAAAATAACAGAGTCTTCTCTTTAAAGAGTACATATTCTTATGTGCAAAACTTGGTATAGGTTCCATTAAGGAATTAAACTCTTTGTCTATCAAAATTTCACAGTGCTTCTCAATTATATTTTTGTACAGCCTCACATCAGTGGAATAAAACATGGGAAATCTGATTTTATTTTCTGTCTTCTTGTTATGTGTTGTATGGGCTGACATATTCGTTTTGGAAAAATATTGTCTAGCTGTATTTTCCCTCATTTCAACCACCATATCTCTAGTTTTATTAATTTCATCCTTATGGTAACCTCTCTCTACAAAATGTTGACTCATCTTTTCAACTTATTGTTCAAAGTCCTCTGTTCTTGCATTAAGCCTTGATGCTCTAAGTAACTGGCTATGTGCTACGATCTTAAATATATGTGGAGGGTGCATACTGGTTCTGTGCACAAAACTGTCACAGTGACATTCTTTCTTGTATAAATTTGTATATATCCTTTCTTCCACATCTTTTTTAATATTAACATCCAAAAAGTGAACTTCTAATGATATATCCACTGAAAATTTTAAGTAGTTTGTAGAGTTATTAATGTAGTCAAAAAAATCTGTAAACTGTACCTGTGTCCCCCCCCCCCCATTACAAAAAAGGTCATCCACAAACCTACAGTAATACAAAATATGTTGTCTGTATCTCCCTCTTAGAATAAACTGCCATTTTTTGGACAAGTGTTTTACATTTTATTGCAGTTTTCCTGGTGGACTGAAGCCTCTAGTAAGGAAGGTATGTTTTTTTACTTGATATAATTATTTACAAAATTCCAGATAGCTAGGCTGGCAGTGTCTCCTTCTGTCACACTTCTATATAAATCATATTAATATTCACAAATGACATATAATAAATTCTAGCCAGCTGAGCTGGCAATATTTCCTTCTGTGTCATCCACCCCCCCCCCCCCCCCGAAGACTCAAGCTAGTTTTTCAAGTGACCCTTGAGAAACATTGCTTGAGCGGAATGAACCTATCTGGGAATACACTAGCCCATATCCTGTCTTGAGATTTCAGCTGCCTTGGCATTGCTGACTCCAGTACAGTGCTGCCCTGTCCTATCATATGCCTGCAACCCTAGGCTCCACCGTAGTAATTTGGGATTTGGCTGGCTGGCTCCCTGTATTCATAGATCCCCCTCAGACTCCTCCTGCCTTGTACTGCAAATACTTAGCACCAGGGCCTCCCTATCATGGTAAGGTTTTATCATGTTAACATGGTACAGTTTGTGCCCCTGCCTCCTACCTAGGAGTTCTACCATGTAGCCTAACATCACTGACCTTCCCTACAACTTTGAAGGGTCCCTCCCAAGCTGCCTGTAGCTTGCTATGTCTGACAGGAATGAGAACCGTTACCTGCTGCCCTACAGCATACTTTCTAGCTTGAGCATTGCTGTCATACCAGACCTTTTTCCTGCTGTTGGGCTTCTGCCAGGTCCTCCTGGGCCAAGCCCATGAGTTCACTAAGCCTTTTCCTGAGGTTTAGGACATATGCCACAACAGACTCCTTGTGGGATTCACACTCACCCTCCTACTCATCTTGTAGCAAATCTAGAGGCCCCCTCACCCTATGCCCATATAGCAACTTAAAGAGCGAAAAACCTGTGGATTCCTGGGGCACCACCTTGTACCCAAACAACAGATGAGGCAAATATTTGTCCCACTCCCTCTTAAACTGGTCTGTAAATTCCTGTAGCATGGTATTTAGTGTAGAGTTTAACCTCTCAACTAGACCATTAGTCTGTGGAAGGTAGGGGGTAGTCTTTAGGTGCTTCACCCCACAGTGCTTCCACAGACAAGTCAGCAGGTCTGACATAAAATTGGCACCTCTATCAATTGGTATTTCTTTTGGGAAATCTACCCTGCTGAAAATCTCTAACAAAGCATTTGCCACCTTTTCTGCCTCAATGGAGGACAGAGCCACCACCTCAGGGTGTCTGGTAGCACAATCTACTACCACTAGGATATACTTCTTCCCTGTGGAACGTGGGGTACTCAAAGCCCCCACAATATCCATAGCTACCCTCTGAAATGGCTCATCAATCACAGGCAAAGGCATCAAAGGAGCTTTGACCTTGTATCCTGCGTTGCCTACTTTATGGCACTGCTCACTGGTCCTGTAGTACCCTGTTACATCTCTGGAAATCCCAGGCCAATAAAAGTTCTGCATAATATGTCTGTTTGTACGATTTATGCCCATATGACCTCCAAAGGGAATATCATGGGCTATGGCTATAAGTGCCAGATGGTAGACTCTAGGCACTATCAACTGCTGTATTCTTTCACCCTCTAGCCCTCCTTCAGGGGTCCATTCTCTATACAGTAATCCTTTGTCCCAGTAGACAGATTCCCCTTTTCCTTAACAATCGGGTGCCTCACTGGCTACCTCCCTCAGGCCTTGTAATGTAGGGTCTGAGAGCTGAGCCTGTCTCAGCTCTCTCTCTTTGTAACCCTTCCTAGCTCCCCTTCCACAGAAAGTCTGGTATTCTCTGACAGCAGTGCCTCATTGTCAGCCTGGGTACTACTACTCACCTCTTCCCTTGCAGTCACTCTGTCCAAGGGAACATCAGTACCCACAAGCAGCTATGGCTCACCTTCAGTCTCACTGCTGCAAGTAGCTCCCTCTCTGAAGTAACCACCATACCAGTCCTGGCTTCAAGTGTGCAGTCTATCTGCGTCTCTCCTAGGCTACCGGACCCACATGCTTGTCTCCAAGCCTGACTGTGTGTCACTGCATGCACACAAGTTGCTGCATTATCAAAATAAGTCCCTGTCAGGACAACTGCAGGGATATCCTCAAACACACCTACTTGCTGGTTCCCTTTTCACTCTCCCAGTTAAGGTGAACCCTAGACAAAGGTACTTGGAATGGGGTCCCTCCTGAAGCTTTGACTGAAGTAGACTGCCCAAGCAAGTAGTGCTCTTCTTTAATGATTGCTGGCTTCACAATGGTTAGGTCAGAAGATGTGTCTCTCTTAGCAGTGGCCTCTTTCCCATTTACTAAGACAGGATGTAGCCTCTTGTCATAGTTTGGTACACTTGTTGTCTCGAGACAACTTACTGCTGGCATTCTGTCATTCCCACTTACTGGCTCTCCCACCTTTTGTTCCCCACCTTGCCTCTGTGGACATCTATATGCTATATGGCCTCACTGGTTGCATTTGAAACATTAACCCTTGTTCTAGGATGTCAACCTGGACTAGTGGCTTCGCCTACTACTGGTGGACTCTGTTGGGGTGGTCTAGGCTGCCCACCTTAGGTTCTCTTAGACCCATGAGCAGCACTGGGTATCCCTTTTCTGTGCAGTGATGCCCTGCTTGCTAAGTATAGGTCTCCCTTTTCCCCCAACTCATCAGCTGTTATATTCTCTATCTGTTAACCAGGTTCTCATGTCCTCAGGCAAAGTGCGAAGGGCTTGTTCCCTCACCAAAAGGTCTGCCAGCCCATCAGAAGTGGTGACCTAACACCCACTCACCCACCTGTGAAAATAAGTGCTTAGCTCAGCAATATATTCACACACACACTTTCATCTACCTTGCATCTATGCTCACAAAATGTTTTCATGTAAGCTTCAGGTGTTAACTTAAAACACTTTAAAAGACAATTTTTAACAGTATTATAATTTAAGCAATCAGTATCAGACAAATTAGGAATAGCAGTTACAGCTTTACCATGGAGTAAGGGGATCAGGAACTGTACCCAGAGCCTTTGGTCAACATTATACTGTTTACATATCCTTTCAGACATATGAATAAAACTGTCAAAATTATTATCCTCTGTAAATTGTGGAAGAAATTTACTGACCTTTGTGGCTTCTGGGGTTTGGCTACTCCCTTCCCCATTACCTCCATGACCCTGGTGAAAAGTTATCATCTCCTTCTCATGTTGCCTCTGCCTCTCATTCTCCTCAGCTTCCAGATGTCTCAGTTTCTCATTTTCCTCAACCTCCAGACATCTCAGTTTCTCATTTCCTCAGCATCCAGACATCTCAGTCTCTCTGCTGTTTCTAATTCCAAATGGTTGGCCTCCATTTCAGGTCTCTTTAACTCCAGTTGGATTTTTAAGTCCTCTGTTGAAAGGTTGAACTGCCCATTTTCTGAGAGTTGTACATCTCCAAGGCCAGTATGGTTGCCCTCCTGATTGCTGATCTGTGATGCAGCTGTGCCCAAGGCTGCAATAATTTCTGCTTTAGTCAGGTTGGTATGCACCAGTCCTTTAGTCTGGCACATCTCAACCAACTGGCTCCTTGCCAGCTTGCCATACTCCTCTGGTGATATCCTTGCCTGCTCTCCAATACTAAATAAGCTAACCAAAAAAATAAAAAAATAAAACAATTACGATATGAAACTCTGAATTTTCACTGTGTGGATGAATTGAGAGTACAAAAACATTCCTTAGTGACCACTGCTTACAGGCTACAGGAATTCAATATCCTCACCACTGAAACCAATTAATATGTGATATAGATATCCCACCACTGCCCACCAATTAATACGTGATATAGATATCCTACCACTGCCCAATAATTAATATGTAACACCCCAACACCAGCCCAGGAATCAGGGAGCCTCAGTCCTCAACACTGGCAACAGTGGGGAATGTACACACTGGGAGTATGACAAGTACACACACAGTAAAATGCAATTTCCCTTAAGAGCACACAGAGACCACAGTCAGTCTAGGGCTGGTTTCTCCCTCTTTCTCCAGATCCCCAATAAGACTCCCCACTGGCACAGCTATAGAGCTGAGTCCTTAGCCAGGGTTCCAAGCCAAGTTCTCCAACACTCTCTCTGTCCAACAAGTGTTTTGTGTCCGTACCCAAGTAGCTGACACACATACTCCTGGAGATTTGTTTTACACACACACACACAGACACATACACATGGGAAAGGCTGGCACAGGTTTACTAGCTATGTCCCCTTCTGCCCAGACTATAAGGTAGTTATCACTGCCACCAGAACCCCTTATCAGCTATGTTAAGGCCCTTAACAAAGGGTGTCCAATCCTACTGTGTAATGTTGCTATTAATCCAAATGGTTGTCTGTCCAAGAGCAAGGCTATTAGGAGTGGCCTGCACAGTGGTACCAAATAAATATGCAAGTACTCTCAGATGATGATATGGTACGTTGAAATATATTTAATAATAAGTAATAAAAGAACAAGGGAATACTCAGTAAATCATTACAATAACTTTGGAGTTCAAATTCACAGGAAAACTTTAAAACAACATTGCAGGACAGCCTCAGATAAATACAGAAAACATCTAAACTAATCTTTACTATATTCCTAACTATATCTAAAGGAATTTACTATACCCTAGTTAACTTACTTGCAGCAAGGCAAGACAGATGTGGTGATTGGATGTTTCCAGCAGATGCTGCCAGGTCAGAAGACAAAATACAAAATGCCCAGTCTCTTTCTAAATGAGTTCTCAAATTAATATCATATATTACTGCTGGGAACCTTGCAGCATGAAATCACTTTTTGTCACCTGACTTCAGTTCCCAGGCTCAACAGCCATTGCTAGAAACTGCTAGCATTTGGCATCTCCCTGTGAAAATACATAGCCTTCAGATGATGCAACTGCTAGAAGACATAAAATAATAAAACACTTACAAAACAATTCTGTAGGCTCCCTAGTTTTAGGCATCCTGTCTCATTGCTGGACTGAAACTGAAAGGTAACATATATTTTATGGCTCAGTTAGAAAACAATTTAATTTCAACTATTTTACTGAAGTTTTGCACATTAACCTTCCATGTGTCAGTTCCCACTGCTAAAACATATATACATTTACACAATTACAATAGTTTGTATTAATTTCTGTTCTTTTCCATTAGGGTGCACTGTGGATACATCTTTTAAGCTCAGTACTGTACAAACCGTTTTCACGTACTCTTCTGTACCAGCAGTTTGATATACACATAACATACAGTTCTAATACACTTGTAACACAATCATATGAGTCATGTTGATATTCACAAATGACATATAATTATTTACAAAATTCCAGATAGCTGGGCTGGCAGTTTCTCCTTCTGTCACACTTGTATATAAATCATATTAATATTCACAAATGACATATAACTATTTACAAAATTCCAGCCAGGTGGGCTGGCAATATTTCCTTTTGTGACAATATATACCAAGTACAAAGTCACACAGCAGTGGAGAAAAAGGCAATCTTCACTGTTGATGAAAGTAATTTCAGTGACTCACTTTCAGTTTGTTTATGTTTGCCAAAACTACCTTCGGTGACCTGACACACAACCAAGTGCTGCACTATAACTGATCTAGATCCCAATCAGTTTGAGTCTAACAGCCCAATACCTTAAATCTTTGTGCTAAACTATACCAATCTAATAATCTAATTTTTTTGAACTCCTGTGCCTACCGACTATTAGGCCAGCTGCCATTATCTTCTGCCAGTTTTTTTCCTTTTAAGTGAATGTGAGTTGGGCATGTCATCATTTCGGCAGAACTTGGTAGCTAGCCCTTGCACTTGTGTCCTTTTCTTCAGAGGGGATGTGGGAGGTTGGTAGTGGAATGGTGTTGGATTAGAAATGTCTGTGCCTCCACAGTGATGTCACTTACTTCATCTCACTATCCCCAGGTAGTAAACTGCTGCTGTCTCCTTCCACGAGTTCCAGTTTCCATTGAATATTGAGAATAGATATTCCACCCTTTACCTCAAACACACACCTTCACACAAACACATACAGACACACACACACACACACACACACACACACACACACACACACACACACACACACACACATGCACGCATGCGCGGGGGCACACACACACACACACACACACACACACACACACACACACACACACACACACACACACACAAACACACACACACAAACACTCTCTGTGAGATCTAGATACAGCACTTGATGACCTAAGCAGATGCCCAGGGCCTGCTGGCTGCTGCCACAACATTTCATCTTAATTACACAATTAAAAAACATACATTTCTTCTTTAAGGACACACTGTGCATGGATCTTTCATATGATGCGTCTGTTTGTACATTTCAACAAGGGGGATTTGATTTCTGTTCATGGTGAAGATAAACCAAAGCTAATCATCCTTTACTGCATGCACGAGGTGAACATTCCTTCAGCAGGTACAAGACAATGAGCATGTATGTGTGTGAAATGTCATAGTTAGTGATGGCTGGTTAGTTAATTAGCTCAGGTTCAAACCCCATACCCTGGCTACAGGAGACAAGGGCCTTATTTCTCAACACCAGCTACCAGATTACTAATGTAGTCATTACAGATGATTGAAATATTCTGAAATAGGTAATTTTGTCTTTTATTGGTTCATACATTATGTTTCCCTGCTTAATGTAAAAAAGCTTCAAAACTATAGGAGTGCATTTTCAAGGAATGTAAGCTTCAAGGGAAGGGAAGGTTACTGTTGCTCGTGTTAACACTGTTTTCAAGGTGCAACTGTTTTGTTTAGCAAATGGCCATCAGTGTTTGTGCTATAGAATTTGAAAGCAGTTAGTAGCACAACAGGTAGCATACTTGCTTTTGGTGCAGAAGGCTGTGAATTTTACTCCCACACTACATAGAGGGATTGCTGATACTGTAGTGCACTTTAAAGGGCGGTACTGCACTCCTGAGTGTGTCGTCCTTTGGATGATATGTTAAACCAAGGCCCCATCTGTCTGTGTTAATGGTAGATCCTGTGAGATCTTTTACATCAGCCTGAGCTATCAAAAAGAGTAGAGGGAGGTTCTCCAATGCCCCATCCAAATTTCCCCTAGTAGTATAAATATCACCAAGGGTCTCTTCTGAAAAGGCAGTACTAGCTTAGTGGGACTAACCTGGTCAACAAAGGATATTTAAATTAAAAGTTTTAAATTAAATCCTTATATCTGCTGTCATTTAAAAAGTAAAGAAGAAAATAGTATGCGTGCCAACAGTATGAACAGTGTTTATGGTAAGGGGGGAGAGACAGGTAATGGGACACCAGAAATACTGGATAAGGGGCGGGGCTGGTTCATTTCCCTGCCTAGGGCTCCATTTGATCATGATCTGGCTCTGATAGCACTCACTCTCCCCTCCTACTGTGAGAGAGAGAGAGAGAGAGAGAGAGAGAGAGAGAGAGAGAAAAGCCTCATTCCTTCCCTCCTCTAGCTCTTTTAGAGCCCAGGCCACTAATCAAAACTGTGGTACTTGGGTCTCAGTGAATGATGCAGCCTCTGATGCTCTATAGCTAGCTTAGCAGCTATCTTTATGTCTAATACTATCAAAAATGATAGCATGAATATGTTTCTTCAATAAACTTTCCTTATGTTGTTGCGTCTTTCGGCTTTTCCCGGTTAGGGGTCGCCACAGAGGAACTCCGGTCTGCTAATGGCTGGCAGTAGATTTTTACATGCCGAGTTGCCAGCCCTGACGCACAACCTTCAATGTAGGTACGCCCATTCACACATGTCTCCAGACAGAAGACGCTCTAGCTGAGAATCGAACGGGACAATGTCTTACTGTGAGGCGACAGCGCTACCGCAGCACCACCACCTCAGTCAATAAACTTTTAATAAGATGACATATAAGGAAAGTTTATTCCAGATGACATATAAGGAATAAACTTTCCTTATATGTCATCTTATTAAATGGTCATCAAAATATGTGTTTGCTGAGGAAAAATGTTTATGTCTAAAATTCTTATAATGGTGTTTACTTTTTTTTCCAATAAACATCTTTATTAAATTATCACGTATGACATATGCAATCTTACATTTATATAAATGAAAAACAAACAACATTGCCATTTACTTTTAATTCTAGGAACAAGATCTTTTATTTAGCAAAAAACTAGACTATTTATTTAAGAGTGAAGAGAATACATTTCTGGGCTTTACTGAAAAAGCTTAGACTCTGACATAGAATTCTGTGTGAGAGACAGAGAGAGATAGAGAGAGAGAGAGAGAGAGAGAGAGAGAGAGAGAGAGAGAAAGGAAAGAAAACAAAACTATGTCTCTTGAGTCACAGAAATTACAACAGGCCACTTAAGGTTAATCACCTGTGACCTGAGGGAGGAGCTAAGAACCAGACCTTTTGTTTAAGAGTAAAGAGAAAACATATCAGGGCTTTACTTCTCATCCTCAGCCTATCTGCAGGATTTGTTCCTGACACCTGGAGAATACCCACTGCTGCTCCCCTACACAAGGGTGGCCCCTCTACAGACCTTGGTAATTATAGACCCATCGGACTTACAAGCCTTACACACAAAGCCATAGAACTTATCATAGCAGAACTCATTTATGCAGCCATAGACAACCTAACTGATCTAGACCCCACTCAGTTTGGTTTTATGTAGGGCAGACCCTGTCTCCTGAACCTGGTAAGCCTCTTTGAAGAGGTTATAGGCAAGGATGCTGGAACCATATGGTGAGGGGGGGGGCAGCAGCCCCCATCCTTTCACAGACTCATTGTATGAGCCCTTTGCTGACTTATCTATTGAAAAAACATCTATTCCACCATGATAGCAGAAAATAAAGAAAAGGCTTGATTTTAATTAGACAAGCTTGTTTCTTAATTTTCTGCTACAGTAGTTGAGTATGTTGCAATCTGGAACAAAAACAGAAAAAAAAACAAAGTTGTACTGTTGGCCCCACCTGCATCTGCATCTTATTGGCTATCTATTTGCAGATATAGTGTGGGGAGCCTGGATGGCTGCAAAGGAAAAAAAGCTCTTAATGAAGAAGTACATGTCAAGTAATATTGCAGGACCTTTCTAAATCTGTTCTCATATTTTTTTCCTGTCCCTGTAAAAGTTTTGATTTTCTATGGTAAGTCGCTAAGGATTATGGTCAGTCAGTAATGCCAGTCATTAGAATTTCATATTTCTTATTGTTCAGAAAAATACATGCTGATACCAGAGTCATCAGAAGGCATGTGCAGTCTACTTTTTTCTTTTCTTTTTCTAGAAGCATGTATACATGTGAGTGGAAGTGTTCACAACTGCTTATGTGAGGGTGTGCAAATGTGCACGAGTGTGAGTGTGCATATTTTAAAATAATTATAGTATTTTTCATCCTGTGCGGACTTTGTGTGATGTCATCTCTCAATTTGCAGCTATAAAAGTACTGATTTCACTCTTAAGAGTTGCTGTCATATGGACTCAAAAGTATTCTGTCCAGACTCACAGATACATTTGCATACAGAAATGTTGTTTTATCCTCTGAAAGAGAAAATGCAACAAATTGTGTACATGGACGCAACATTGTGGTTTTTGCCTCTCTTTTTGCAGAAAGTCCCTGACTTCTCTCATTTTTCTCCTGTACCCTATAAACTTTTTTGATTTTCTGGTAAATCACTGAAAATTCAATATTGCTACACATTATAGTTTCATACTTATTGTTTAGAAACTGCACACTAATGTGGAGCCTGATGTTCTATTAACTTTTTAAGTGAATTAAGAGTAATATTTAAAATTATCCCTGATTTTGTCTGCCCATTATTTTCTGCTATGTCCAGAATTTTTGAACAAATATGTTAGATGCATGCAGTGTCAGTGGCACAGCAGGGCAAACACTTGGCTTTAGTGTTTGAAGATCAGAAGGCTATGGGGTCTATTCCCACTCCAGGTGATTGGATTGCTGGCATTGCAGTGCAGCATTTGGGGAGTTGTACTCCTGAGATGTTTAGTTAAGATCCTATCTCCTTGAGTTGGTGGTAGCTGAGGTGAATGTAAAGGAATCCATGGAACCTGTCAAAAATTGTATGGGGAAGTTCCTCAATGCCCTGAACAAATTTCTCCTGGTAGTATAAATATTCTCCGCATCTCCCCTGAAAAGAGACATATAGCTTAGTGGGAATAACCCAGTCAGAAAAGGATAACAAAAAAAAAACCTCTGATCAGTACCTGATTTTACAAAACATCTCTGACTGGTGCTTCACATTTCTTGCCCTTTCCCTGATTTACTGGTAAGTCACTTTGGATTGCAGACGTATTTAATGCTAAAAAGAAAAAAAAGACATGCATGGTCTACTCTGGGCAGTGCTTACTGTTATCACTGTACACATTTTCATCTAGCTTCCTGCCACATTAAAAACAAAGTGAATGGACCTGCAAAACAACTCTACAATTCCTGTCAGCCTCCAATCAAATGACTGCTGGAATAGAGCTCGACAGGAAAGCACTGCAATTGGTTGCTAAGGCCAACCGACTGCAAGTATGGTAGTCTCTATCATAGTACTACCTGATGAGATTGCCAACTCAGCACTGTGATCCATTGGTAAGGGTCACAGGAGCTTATACTTCACTACTCATGTCCTGTTACTATGGTCAGAAAAAAATTAAACTGCTGGCCACGGGACATATTTATAGATTCACTGATTCAGAGTCAGTACCCACCTTCATTACATCTTCTGTCTCCAGGGACAACAAATTGGATGGGGATGACTTTATGGAAACCCATCTAATTGTTAAATTTGCCTTAAAGTAAGAATGGATATTACTCTGTTTTTTTTATGCAACATATTCCAGAGATGAGGGAAGCATTGAGTAATACATTTGTCTCCCCAGCATGTTTTTTGTCTATGTTGATGGAGATTCAGGTCTTTAATTTGAGTGTTTGTGGCACCATTTGTTTTATGGATGTGTAGGAGATCAAGGAGGGTTGAGTTATCAATAACACAAAATGGTAGAGAGAAATCACAGCACAGGAGTCTGATTTATGTTGCTTCTTAGACTGGAATAAAATTCATTGGGATAAGTGATAGCTGAGGCTACGTTTGGTCTAGAACGTTTGCATTTGAATTTTGAGAGCTCATCATATGATTTTAATAGATTAGTCTTTTTGAAGTCTGTGAATTCAGAGGTGCTCATTGTGGTGATGTTAAATGCATTAATGTTGTTAGTCTAACCATGGGTAGTGTATTAATAGTATACTGTATGTGCTGGCCTAGCTTCCCTGAATGTAGAGGAATAATGTTACTTTGTGGACCACCTTCCATGTTGTGACACAGAAGCCTGTTAGTCCTACATGTTGCTGCTTGTATGAATGGACCTGTGGGACTACTTGCCATAATATATCAGAAAGGCTTGATGAAAGACTCTGGCATTGGTGTAGCTGGAACTCTGGGACTGTATGCTGTGATATGGCACAGATGCTTGGTATTGAATGTTAGCACTGGCATGAATGGACACCCATGGGACCAGCTGCCATGATATGGCATAGGAGTCTATCACAGTTGTTGTTGTTGTTGTTTGTCTTTCGGCTTTTCCCAGTTAGGGGTCGCCACAGCGGAACTCCAGTCTGCCTTGTAATTCAAGGTCTTCTGGCTGTTTTACAGAGACTTATTGCAGTGCAGCACTGTAAGCCAGAGGCAGTCTGTGTCATGTGACCAAAGAGATAATATACTGCAGTGTAGCACTGTAACCAGGAGGCAGTCTCTGTCATGTGGTCAAAGAGATAATGCACTGCAGTGCCAAGTGTGAAGATATGTGAAGGCTGCCAGCCTAACTAGATAGGATTTTGTAGATAATTCTGCCATTTGTAAATATTAATGTAAGCCACATGCTTATTCTCTTTGTTAAATGTTGAACTTCAAAAATGTAACCACATTGCACTGTGCTGGAGGAAAGCTGATAAGTCAAGCATTGTATAATTGTTTGATCTCAAAACTCTGAGCTGAGATGTCTGGATGAAGGAATTCTTGCTATTGTTTTGAGACCAGAGTTAATTGCTAGAATTTGCATGTATAATATCTTTTATTGCTGTAGCTTCCTGACCAGGTGCAAGATCAAAAGGGCTGCTAAACTCTGAGTTTCTGTTAGCCTGGGAACCAGGGAAAAATGATGTAATCTGAAATGAGTCAGTAGTACTGTGCTATCAATTTAAGGACAGAGAGACTCAGAGCATTTTGCATCCAGCATCATCAGCACTGCTTTGCTCTATATGCAAGTTTATTTTAGAACTGTGTTTGCTCTTAGATATAGCTAGGAAATAGGAAGATTACACTGGTTGTTTTTTGTATTGATGTCAGAACTATTCTACTTTATTATTTTAAGCATTTTCCTGTGATCTCTGAACTCTTGACTAGTACTGTTTAGTAAAAAATATTGTCTTGTGTTCTTTATTATTTATTATTAAATATTTTTAAAACTTTGTGGCTGTTTGTGTAGAGATAATTTAAGCTGTAGAGTACATTGCATGTATATAGTGATACTGGCCAAGCCACTCCAAAAAGCTTTGTTGTTCAGTCACACTTACCATTTGGATAATAATATTGCACAGTAATAATTAGACACCCTTTGATAAGGGCCTTATTAGTAACTGATATTAGTGGTTGGTGGCAAGTGGTACCGTATAGTCTGGGCAGAAGGGGCATAGCTGGAGAACCTGTGCCAGCCTTCCCCGGGAGTGTCTGTGTGTTTGTATATAACTCATATCTCAAAGTGTGTGTCAGCTAGTTGGGCAGGGACACGAAGAGCTGGCTGGACAGAGAGGGTGCTGTTGGTTTTAGCTTGACCACTAGGCTGAGATATGGACCCTATAGCTGTGCCAGTGGGGAGTCTTATTGGGGATCTGGAGAGAAAGGGAGAAACCAGCCCCAGACTGACTGTGATCTCTGTGTTCTTTTAAGGGAAATTGTACTTTACTGTGTGTATTTATTATCCTTCCCAATGTGGACGCCCCTCACTGGTGTTAGTGGTGAGGATTGAGGCTCCTTGATTGCTGGACCAGTGCACGGGCGTCACACCAACTTATAGCCTATATGTTTAATGGGAGGTGCAGTATTACACTGGTATGTATAATTTGTAAATTTCTGGATACACCCCTGGTTGACACCTCATGTTTTTTCCTTGTTGCTCATAAAAGTTTTGATTTTCTGGTACGTTAGTGAGGATTAACTCAGTCAGTAATGCAGTCATTAGAGCTTTATATTTTTACTGAGAAAAACATTCATGTTAATGCAAAACCTGTCCTATTACATTTTAAGTGAATTAGAGAACATTTAAATATTTTTCCTGATTGTGGACCTTTGTCCCCCTATTGTAGTTGGCTTTGTCCATAATTCCTGGGTAAAGAAGCTGAGAGATATGGGAGAAGGAGAAGCTGTTGACAGATTTAGTTCAACCACGTTAGTTTTGGAAATTCTGTGGTCCTGCATCTTGCCTTATTATTGTTGTGTTACACTTAAAACATGTTAGAAATTTTTTCTCAGCTGTTTCACTGTATAATACTGCTTTGTCCTAGAGACTCTTCCATTCATGGGGCATGAGCTGTGCAGGTTTCATAAATGGTTACACTGATGCTGGGCTGGCTGTGACCTGTACCACACTTCTCTGGTAAATTGATGAGGCTTGCTGACACCAAATAATGTCAGACTTTTACGTTTCATTTTCTTCAGAAGATTGGATGCTAATGTAAAACTTGTTAGTCTAGCCAGTTTTTAAGTACATAAGAGAAGAGAAGTGGACTATTTCAAATTTGTCAGTGATTATGGGCTTTTATCCCTCCTTGGTTTTTGGTTTTGTTCCTGGTTTCTGTACTGAGGCTGAGAGCTATGGCTAAAATTCATTTTGAGCAATTTGTTAAGGGCAAAGCAAAGTGATTAATCCTGCAACAGCAACAATTTTATTTATATTGCTGTGGCTATTTTTTTTACCAATTTTGGTGATTCCAGATGATTATCAGAAATAGTTATCTGTTGGGAGTGCATCAGGTACATGACAGTAAAGGACAGTTAGAATGATCACAACTAAGTGATCATTGATGTAGCTTGGTTGAGGGTTATGTGGGGCAGAGCATACTGCTTGAAATCTCCATGAAATACATATACAGTAATTATTTTTGACAGCTTTTCTGCAGGAATCCAAATAGATGTGCAGACAGTGGTAACAGTGCACACTGCTGACAATGTCATACACTTGTATAATTTTTTTTGTTTATTTTTTATTGAACTTGATGTGGTGGTGACTTGTCCTAGAGTTACAAGTGAAGTATATCACTGTGGCTCTTATTTCACTACTTTGGCAACGATACATGAGAGGTGATTGCCATAAGTGGCTGTATGAAATGGGGACAAGCTGTGAATAAAAGCAAAGAGCAATTACATTAGTTATGCAAAACAGTCACTGATATGCTTTTTTGTGGGATAGGGAGTGTGGGCAGTGGTTACTTGTAGTCAATATGGGGATGATCTGTGGACTCGCCTAACAGGGCACATCTTCTCCACAAATGGTGTGACCCCCAGATACTGGTTATATTAGTTTGGGGGTATAAGGGTGCAGCCTCTCACAATACCTAGGGAAGACTTGATAGAATCCTATGAGAAATAGGGGAATTAGTTAGAAACAGTATTGGAAGGTCATGCCAAATTGCTACAAGTAACCAATGCTGGGGGGTATATAAATTGATTCAAGAATGAAAGTTATTGTCCTACTTTCTTTTTTTTTTTTTTTACTTTCCACTGAATCAGACATCAGAGGTGTATATAGAAAATGGATGTACAAGACACACTGCATGTGAAAACACATGGTCATTACTTGAAAACTATCAATAAAAAATATGGTTGTTTATGGTGAATATGTCTAACAGCAGAAAGTCAAAATATGGCACTGTATCTATTATGATTTTTTTGTTTTGTTTTATTCTCAGTGTGATATTAGAAAAAATAGTTGCAGGATCATTTCTGATTGACTACTGGTATGATTTTTTTGGGAGGAGAGTATCTGTTGAAGAGCAATATGGCCATTACATTTCTGTGATTAATTCAAAGTGAGAGTTAACTGTAGTTTCTCAGCAGGGGCACATTCTGTTGGGCCAGCATGTGTGCATTTTCTACTAATGTACAGTATTAGAAGTCCATGATTTTTTGTTATGAATTGTCTTCAGGGATCTGAAATATGACCTCTTAAACACAGCTAGTAAATCCCAGTATTTCATGGGGCTTTTGTTATCACAGTCTGCCAATATGCCTGGTTTCCACCTTGGTGCTTTGCACAAAATGCTGGGGACAGATGATGTATGAAAGGATACAGCTGTTACAAGATCACTTTTGATTGATTATTGATATGGTTTGTTGGAGGGATAGGATCTGTCAAAGTGCCACATGGCCATTATATTTCTGTGATTCCTTCCCAGTCAAACGTAGTGTACCCCCTTGGAAGTTGGATATTTCATTGGGACAGTGAGTGATTTGCACCAAATACCTTAGTAGAATTATTTTTTTTTAATTATAATGAACTATCTTTGTGGAACTGACATATCACCTCTTATATACAGCTCTGAGCCTGGGTTTTCAGAGGTATTTTATTGTCACAGTCTGCCACTATGCTTGGTGTCCACCTGGGTGCTATTTTACCTCTGGACAAAAGTGACATATGACCTCTCACATACTGCTAATAAAGATAGAGTCTCAGAGGACTTTTTTGTCATAGTCTGGTACAATGCTTTGTTTCCACCTGACGGTGATCTGACCTCTGCGGAAATGGCTGAGTAAAACTAATGCCCAGAATGAAATGTACTAAATTGAATATCTCAGAAGTGAAAATAATAAATATTTTCTAGAACAAAATTAATGTTTGAGTTGTAACATGCTGTGGCTACGTCATGCTTTCTTGCAACTAAAGCTGCAGAGACAAATTCACAGGCATGCTACACTGGAAGTTGGGTTATAATTGCAGTTCTAAGTGTACTTTGTACCTAAATACCATGTTATTACCTGAAGGGTTTGTAATAAACTCAAACACAGACAGATATAGAATCATTGGCTTCATTTCATGTACCTTTACCTGAAATAAGAACCAAAAACATACTCTTTTCTAAGGTAAAGTAATATTTACTGTCTTTTTTGTGTTGTTTTAAAGTACACATTATACATGTTGTGACAGGAGTGTACATATTTCAGATTCTATTGTCTGCTACTCTTATACTATATACAGATAATACTGATATATAAATAAATATTAGCCCTTTTTGTATTATTAAGTATACTTGTTGCCCTCTGCCACCCCAGCCTTCATTAGCTTCTGGCACCTCTGGTTACAGGGACTGTGGATAGTGACCGTTCTGTGCACACTGCTTATCTCAACCTAGCCAAGATTTTTCACAACACCCCCTATGCTGCCATTATTGAAAAATTAGAGAAACTCAGTGTAAATCCCTACATTGTCCACTGGATTGTAAATTGGGTGTCCAACAGATCCCAACTTGTGAAAGTTGATGTTAACTTCTTTGAATGTAAGTTTGTAACTACTGGGGTGCCACAGTGATCAGTTCTTGGATCCCTCTGGTTTGGCATTAATTTTGCAGACATCCAAGCCAATAAGTCAGACATGTGGTTGACCAAATTTGCTGATTTCTGTAAACTGAGCACTGTTATCCACTCATCTACCTTTGCAAAACAGCTCCAGCTAGGGCTGGAATATGCACATAGATGGTGCCTCAAAACAGTCTCAGTCTAAATAAAAAACTACAGCATAGTAGCATTTGGCAGAAAGGTTGCCCCCCCCCCCATATGTTATAAATAGTAGTTCTCTACAGACAACTTCATCATCATCAACAGCCTTTTACTCATTTTCTATATGAGGCTGGGATGTCATGTCAAGTGTTGTCATCTGTTTTGATTCAATGCCACTCTCCTACCTTCTTTGATAGTCACAGATTTTCTCTCATGCAATCCATAACAATCCTTAGTTCATGTTTGTCAGGCTGATTGGTTTTACATCTAGCTTTTGCTTAACAGCTCTATCCCACGTAACCCTAGCTGGGCAGCTGGACACTAGCTGGCTAATAACTTATTGATCCAGGAATGCTGGGCTTTATAGCAGGCACACACTAGCCCATAGTGATACATAGATCTCTCCCTCTGTTAGCTTGCGTCCTGGCATCGTTATGAGAAGACAGAGTCCTCAACCTACTTATCCCTGGTAAATATCAATGCTCATTTTTGGTGACATTAGTTAACATGACCAAATCACCTAGAACCAATTTTTTACACCATTTAGTGTACATCTAGAGTCTATGCTGCTGCCCATAAATCCATTCTTAGTCGAGTTTAGGGTGGATACACCAAGCATGTTTTTGGGAGTTAGGGGGAATCCCACAGAAATACAGGGTTAACATGCAAACTACACACAGGCATTGGGTGGAGGTCCGGATTAAACCTTGTACCTCATGTATGAGGGGTGAAGACTTTAATTATTATACCAGCTGTGCCTTCCTTTTATCTTGCCCAGTTAATTTCTAAGGGACTATATCAAGATGCATAGAAGTCATCCTATCACTATACTCTTTTCGCTAATCAAACCCATCATTGAATACAATGCCGTCTTTAGTACTTATAAATTCAAGAATATCACTCAACCTGAAAGACCCCAAAGATTTCTATCCAAGAAAATTAAAATTCTTAAAATTTTCAACAACCCTTGGCTCTGCAAATACCTGCACTAAGGACTTAAATCTATACCAACAAATAAACAAAACTCAGTGGAGAGGTAGATTCTTAACTCAAAATACTCCAAGCCCACGGAATAAGTTACCACTAGAAGTCAAACAAAATTCTACTTTGGTTATCTTAAAAGCTAGGCTTGACTACTGGAGGGGTAGTTGCAAGTTTACACCAGGATCACCATGTACTGCTTTGTTTATTTGTGAGGTGAGCACTATTAAGTGCTTGAAAATGGTGTTATTAACTTAAATTTGTCTGATTAAATGTGTATATAGCTAGGCATCCTATAGTCCCTGTTATTGCTTGCCTAGTAAGTTCCAGTGTTCCCATGTTTATTTTTTTTTAATAAATATGTATTGACATTACAGTATTACATCAGTTTCTTCCTGCATCCATAAAAATGCTGGTTGATTATCTACACCAAATCATCTCTATATTAATATATAGTATAGTTTGCATTCCTCTGTGGCCCAAACTGTGTCTGAAAACTGTCCCTGGGCCAGATCACTCACCTAGCAAATCATACATAAGCAATATGTAACTACCAAGAGCTTTATTTTATTTTGAAATATTACTCGATAATTGAGGCTTACCAATCCATGCTCTGTTCATCCATCTATCAGCTAAGCATGTGTACCTTCAACAATGAATTTCTGCAATTTCATATTTTTTGAAAGCTGCCTTTCCTTCCATTTAACTTCTTATTCATTATGTCTTTCTTTAATACCTTGTGCATCTGTAAAATTATTCATCTTCCTTTTAGACTGAACTGGTTGCCTTTTACCTTTTGACAGTCTTTGCTACTTCCTTCTGCTTTAACTGGTGTTCATCACTGTCATCTGTCATTTCTTTCCTTGTATTTCCTGAATGATATGTGTTTTTACTTACCTTTTGATGTTATTTTATTTGAAAACTATGGTGTATTTTGTCTCTTCTTTTTTATTTGAATACCGGTTTCAAAGAAAAGCTATACAGGTAATTATAGTGTTTCACTCTGTGCCACCACCATTTCTTCTTTATTACTTGATTGATAGATTAATTGATTGGTGAAATAAGCATAATAAACATGACAGTTTTGGGGGAAACCTGGGAACATTACCTGTTTAACTTGTTGAATGTCACATGTTTTTTTTTAAACTAAGAGAATTAAAGCAAATATCTCTGGGTAAAGCTTGAGCAGAATTAACTGACAACAAAAAATTTTAAGTAGCCAGGACCCACAATAAGAACCCAAAGCATAACAATCAACAGCAAACTGGATGAATCAACCTCACTGAAAAAAAAACACCCTAAAAACTATGGATGACATTAAAGACCCTATACATCCACTGTGCTTAACTTGAAAATATACAGTGTCACAACTCTGGGGAAAAGAGAAACACCTTGCAAGGGGGAAAACTACTACTCACATAACTGCAATCTTGGAGTAGAGGTGATCAGCGTAAAAATATTGTGGGACTTGTAGCTTTGGAGAGTTGGGGTTGGGGATATTGTGTTCATACAGTTACCATTCATTGAATGGTAGATTTCCCAAGAAGCTAAAGTAGCCACTCAGAGGACAACTACACTATAATCTCTACACCTCTGCAACCAACTAACACACACACACACACACACACACACACACACACACACACACACACACACACACACACACACACACACACACACACACACACACACACCCCTCTCTAAAAATGTTTTACTGATATGATCAACTAATTACCTCCACGTTCAGCCAGTAATAGCAGAATAAAGTTCCATAAATCCATGTTATCATGTAACTGTTTTAGAGAAAATAAATGTGTTACTTTTTGATGAATGTCTTCTTAAAAAACAGCTTTTAACTAAGGAATCAGTCTATATTTTGAAATTTAATACTCTGTACCCACATGGGTTAAATGAAGAATTAAATTGGAGAATGCTCATTTAATTGTTTAATTGTTAATTGGTTATAGTATTTTAGACAAGTTTTGTATGATGTTCTTTACTCCTTGAAGGATTTTTTTGGGCTGAGACGTCAGAGACAGAGATTTTACAATAAGCCTGTGTTGGATTCACTGGCTGGTTGTATTTTATAATTTTCGTTTGTGGTGGTTGTTTTTTTTTTTTTTTTATCATGTAACTGACCTCTGAAATGATCTTATCTAAAAGCATTTTTAATAACCAGTACCAAAGGTCATTTAGCTCAGCAGCCATCTGCTGCCTGATACTTACTAAATGCATGCATCTGTGGCATACAATATGTACTCCTTGGTTTTACTATTAGTACCTGCAGCTCATCTCAATGTAGGTTACAATTGCCATGTGCATCTGAGTTATTGCAATATGCTGAGGATGTGGGAGATTAGCTTACATCTAACTGTACCACATGAACATGATTCCTTTGAGATGGTCTGTGGGGAATCCACAGATGTGCACAGCCACACTCTGCTATTTTAAATTGCTTCAGATGCATACATGTACCCCATAGAGAAGTAGAGGCTGAGGAATGCAAACTCGGCATACAAGAAGCAGGTTTTTGGCAGCTCAGTGCCTTAAATCTATGTGCTATGTGCCAGACTACCTGTTCTGTGAGTATATGGTATTATGAGTTTCACCAGCATTATGCATAATGGAACAGGAAAAGGTCCAGGTGTTGTGTGGCACAGTTCAGTCCACGCCAGCTGCATATTTAGAGGATCATTAGTAGGGTTGTTATTTCAGCACTTCCTTTATTGGTACTTGTTAAACTGAGTACAGCAGTGATTTACAGGGGCCATTTTAAGACTTGGTCTTGAAGCAATTAGAGATAGAGTTGCACAGTGCTCTTACAGTAGGAAAAGGAGGCTGAGGAACTCTAGCCCTGGAGTACAGGAAGCAACTCATTTTTGGCCCATATACTTAATCACCTGTGACAACTGCCTGTCAGTAAATCTGGCACAGGTATAGCAGTATCTACTGCATAATGGATATGTCCATATTGCACACTATACACTGAAGTGCGGGACATGTTGTCACAGCTGACATATTGTTAATTGTGGCATTCTCATTTCCCCAGAGATGGATTGTATAGAGGCTCCATGTGTTGTAACACAGAATTTGCTTAAAGTCTGCATGATGTTGATGGTTATTCCATTTGAGCAGCACTTTCAGAAGTAATTAAAAAAAATCATATAATATTGCAAAGGTTTCCTTTTAAAAACACATCTGAAATTCAAATAATCATTCAAACCAGGTTTTTGGTTGGCATTTAAAAATATCTTTCAGTTATTTTGGGTGTGGTCATGTGATATCAAGCTTATCCTTATTTAAATGGCAGTTTACTGATGTGCTTTTAACAGACTGTAGAAGTCCAAGATGTACTGTACGGTAAAGAAAGTGGAAAGTACTTATTCTTACTGTTTTGTTGTTTGGCTTTATTTATTATTTATTTATTTGTCTTTGTTTAACAGGAATGTCTGACTGGGTAATACCCATTTTCAGTGGAGGCCTGGGGACTAAAGCTCCATTTGCGTACATTGCATTATACTATGTTCCAGTTAAACACAGTGTAGTTATATTTCTATTTCCAGGTGATCATGGACCCCACCTTGATGGGACTGCTGCATATCCGCAAGTCAAGCTTCACTCGAATAACCCACATGCTTGGCCTCAGCCTGGTCTGTGGACACCAACATGACTTGTTGGCGGGACAGATTTGTGTCCCAGAGACTACCTCATCTATGGAATAAACTCCCTCTCCACATCAAGCAGAGTACCTCTTTACCCCCTTTTTAAGTGCAACCTGGATAACTGGATAGGAAACAGAAAATATACTCCTGGGATTCCACCTATGTCCCTGCTGGACAGGGGCATTGGGTGTTGATTTGTCTAAACATGGGCTAAACTCCTTGCTAGGCTTATAAGAGCCTCAGGGCCAGTAGCCTAGTAACCTCCTATGATCCTATGATCCTATGATTTATATACAAACAGTAGTTACATTTATACATTCTAAGATTTCACAGAGGTGGAAGTTATTAAAGAGAAATCCCACGTGTAACTTAGTGGATTGTACAGGCAGCAGTTAAAAATTGTTTTATCATTTCAGTGAGAAGTTGGGAGTATTCTGTTTAAGGAGTCTATCTGGAGAGTATCGTACTGTGAACACAAAGTTTTAAACTTGTGATGAGTACGTGCAGGACTGGGATTGGTTAAGATGCTGTTTAAGCAGTGGTTTAAAACTACTGAGTTTGTAGGAGAGTTTTATTTGTATGGGTTTACTATTCCAGAGTTTACCAATGTACCGGGAGTAGAGCAAGTCTCCTGCAACATTATTTGACGTATTTGTAATTAATAAAAATGTATTAAATTGTGTGCTCAGTACTGAGTGAAGGCTCTCAAGTATTTCATTTATTATTACCCTTGCAGTAAAATAAAATTTCTGTTGTACTCCCCTCTCTGTCTCTTTATCTGTACATATTAATTATTGTTAGTCTCTGTTTAGACTACTGGTGGAAGGCATGTAGCATTTTCGTTTCTCTGTTCACTGGTGCCTCTTTTCTACCTGCATTTTTACAAAGATGTAGTTTCTAAAACTATGAACAATACTGCATGTGTGAGGCTTACAAACTGTCTATTAAGAAAGTTAATAATTCCTTGCTTTGACAAGTGAGTTTTTTCATATATACAAAATATCTCACCGGCCTTCTCTGTTCCTTTCTCACATTGTTTGCTTGCCTTAGACAGAAGCTAAGGCTCCTTTTCTATATCTGCTAATTCTACAAATCTGCACTTATTCCACAGATCTTTCCCTTAACAGATGCATTATTTACAGTTCTTGTGATTTCACTAGTCTTGCCATGTCTTGTTTTTATCCTTTCTGTACCTGTTATATTTCAACCCACTTGTATACACTTGTGTCACCAGCAAAAATGCCTACTTTCTTTCAAACTTTCTGTAGTTTTACTTAGAGACACACAAAAAGCACATTTACCAAGTAACTAAGGCATATGTTAATTACAATTTAGTGTTGTTGCA
The DNA here is from genome assembly GCF_019279795.1 of Protopterus annectens. Lineage (NCBI taxonomy): Eukaryota > Metazoa > Chordata > Ceratodontiformes > Protopteridae > Protopterus > Protopterus annectens. The sequence continues at coordinate 291,033,311 of NC_056730.1, read as the reverse complement.
GCATACCTCTCGACTTCTTAGTGCATGAAATCTGGACAAATCCTAAAATAATGGGGGACAAAGGCCCAAAAATAGTGACAGATTTTTAAATATTGCTTTTATAAACATAGAACGTTGTTAGAATAACAGGACTTGTATTAGCATACATTTTCTGAAGGATGTGAAGTGTGAAATTCAAATGTATGCTATTATTTAACGACTTCAATCCTCAGTGATTTGCCAGAAAACAAATTTTCTGAGGAACATACCAAAAATACAGGGCAAAAATCTGGACAGTCTGCAAAAATCTGGACAGTTGAGAGGTATGTGTTGCAGACCTAGTAAGGCAGCAGAAACAATGGATTTCCATTAATGTGTTATTCTTAGATAATTACAGGATAAATGTTGATAGCAATATGTGTAGGACAGTGCAACACAATGTATCCAGGACATACGTCCTGTGTTTGGCCAAAAATCACTTAATTAATATGGTATAATAACCAAAGTCTGCAATGAAGAAGGCCAGATAAGAGCATTATTGGATAGCCTCTCTCTGTCTGTAGCACACAAATGGAGGCTAGCTGAAAAAGTGCAAAAGTACCCAGATATACACTGCCAACCAATGAATCCACAGCCAGCAGATTAGTAATTCTTCTAAATCTATCAGGTTTAATACTTAAATTGTATTTACACAGAACTGACAACTTTCTATATCCTATGAAAAATTTCTGGCTATGCCCCACATAACCTGTGTTTGTTAGTGACTTGGTTGCTGGAGGAGACAGCAAGGGGGAAAGGGCAGTAGGTGTTGGACATCAGCTCACATATCTTAAGGAAAGACATGCAGCCTGATCCATTAGACAAGACCATTAAATCTACAGCTTGTCCCAAAGCACATAACACTACAACTGGTAACAGTTCATGTGGAAATGCGTGCATTCAACAACACTGCCAGTTATTGTTGGCAGGCATATGTTAAAGCTATTGGGATGGGTTAGGGATTTATAAAATAAAAATTCCAGAAAACCTTTCATAAATGATTGCACTCCTCAGCAGTTAGCTGTTGCTCCCAAGGGAACAAAGGTACTGGTGGGCTGTTACCCCACTGAAATAAATTGGCAAATGGGGTGACTGAGCCAGTGGATTGAATATCATGCAGGGTTTGCAGGGAAAAAAATGTTAGACATGGCCTCAAAACTTCAGTTCACTAACCAATAGGTATTTGTATGGTATTAGGTAGTAAATAATAAACAGATTATCATCTTTAAGGATTCGTGTTATTTTATGAAGTGTTTTGAATATCAAGTGACACAACACTAACATCTGAAACTCAAAAAAAAAATCATCTTTTTTTGTAGGGGGCAAGCCCCCTGCACTCCCCTTGTGGTGGGTTGTTCCTCCCGTACTTTCTGCTAATTATATATACTAACTCACTAACTCCAAGATCACAGTGCAGTGGGGAAAGGGTCAATTCCCCAGTCTCTGCTGTACTATGATTAAACACTGTACATTTTCCATATATTCCTATACATCAACATTTACGAAATGTATGTTTTAGTTTCATGGTTTCGTTACTCAACATTTGAAACTTTTGAGAGATATTGTCATGGGCCTCATCTGTAAAAAGACTAACAAGTACAAGAGTAACCTTAGTTCCCATATTAACCACAGAATCCAGCAATCCATTCAACGTTTGTGGTAAAGACTCAATAGCCATGGTAAATAAAACAGGGAAAATGACATCTGTGCCTGCTGCCACACTGAACAGAATACTTCTTTGACACTTTCAGGACCAGGGAGAAAAGGTCCATAAAAAGAAACACTATACAAAGTATTTACATACATGATTTGTGTCAGAATGGAATGCAAGTATCCCTATACTTGCAGTGACACGGTGAGTGGAGAAGTTGGAGATGAGGAAAGATTCCAAATGAGCATTCCTAGACTTGGAAAAATCATATGACAAGGCCCCAAGAAGGCTGATTTGGGTAGTAGAACAGGTTAGCAGCTTCAAGTATCTAAGAGTTGTGACTGAGGAGAAGAGGAGTCTGAATGAGGAGGTCAAAGCTCAAATCTCAGGGTCTGCAGCTAAGTGGCATAGAGTGTCAGGGGTACAGTATGACAGAATAATGCCAAACAAGCTGAAGAGATAGGTGTACAAAACAGTGGTATAACCAATACTACTGTATGGTACAGAAACCTGGAGTGGGTGAAGGCAAAACAGCTGGGTAGGCATGAGATGATAGAGATGGCATGCCTGATGTGGGTGGTAGGATGCACTTTATGGGACCGATGAAGGAGTGAGGACATAAGAGTAGAAGCCAAAGCAGTGACAGTTACAGAGAAAGTCAAGGAGAGCATATTATTATGCTTTGGCAACATATGCAGAAAAGCAGAAGATTTGATAAAGAATATTTGGGAAAAACAGGAAAAAGGCAAGAGGAGATGATGACATCCAGCCAAGAGATGGATGGTTTGTGTGAGAGAAAACCTCTGACAGGTAGGCTTGACTGTCGAAGAAGGTAACAGACTGCCCCTGAATCAAAAGATTTGGTGACAGTTGACACAATACCCTGATCCCATGTAAAAAATGGGAAACAAAGGGGGCTGGTGTTGATGAGAAAGATGGAAAAAAACAAATCACCTTTTCTACTGCATGTATATCAGTTGTTGAGGATTTCATGAAGGCTAGCTCTGTACTCAACATGTTCACTTTGCTGGCCACCTTCAAGAGTTCTGGAAGGTACTTAAAGATAGGTTTTATTATCACAATAATAACACATTCCAATATTCTAGTTTAGTGTCTACTCCACAGTGGTGAACTGGATCTCTCAGCTATGGGACCACGTCTTAAGTAGACAAGCCTGGCAAGCCAGATTTCCATTATCTCAGTTATGTGTTCAATATTCTGAATCAAATGTTTACTTTGCCAGTACTTTCTGTTTTATTTAAGCTTCTGGTAAAACTACTTACATTACTTGAAAAATTGCACGATAGGCCTAGGCACGTTCAGAATGATGTAGCCATCTTTTCTAAAAATGGGTTGTGCCAGTTAGAGCTAAGCCTCTGCTATGACCCTTGCACTCTTACCACACATGCTCTCACACCTATTCTAGTGCTACTATCACCCTTTGCACTCTTACCACACATGCTCTCACACCTATTCTTGTGCTACTATCACCCTTCCACTCTTACCACACATGCTCTCGTGCCTATTCTAGTGCTACTATGATCCTTGCACTCTTACCACACATGCTCTCACGCCTATTCTAGTGCTACTATCACCCTTCCACTCTTACCACACATGCTCTCGCACCTATTCTAATGCTACTATGACCCTTGTACTCTTACCACATATGCTCTCACGCCTATTTTAGTGTTGTTTTCATAATCAGCAGTGTTGGCCATGATACTTAGCCAATAATGGCTGTTTAAATGGGTATCTAAGCTACAACATCCAGGGGGCAACACAAGATCTAGAAATTTACTGTTAAAATTGTACTAATGGCAAAAAAGAAAATGAGTATGTCTGTGCCTTATAAGACTTGGAAGAAATCATCACTACACATGTGAAAAATGTCATACTTCTCAACTGCCTCAAATTTGGCAGAAAAGTCTGCAGTGGAGCTGAAAATAAGAGGGAGCCATGAATTTCTGACTGGCTCCTTTAAATTCAATTTTTTCTCATTTTTTTGTACTTCTCACTTGCTCGCCGAACTCACAGCAGTGCAGTGATGTTGACAGCACTCCAAGTGAGGCAGCATTTCACTGCATTATTTTATAACTTATTTCATTATATCTCTTGAGCTCTTCACAAAACTATACAATACTAAAAATCACCATTTCTATATAATGTTATAACTTACTTCATTACATATCTTGAACTCCTTGCAAACTTTTCTTTACTGAAATGTAGGAACATTAAACTTCTTTACATTTTCCATTCTACAGGCTCAGTCCATTTACCTCCTGCAAGATTTTAGAGTTGCAAGAACTATATAGAGTTATAATTATTGATGCAAATACTTTGCTGTCTATACCTGTCTTATAATTATGTTTGTTTTTCTGAAAAATGTAACTAGTGTTTTCTGAAAACCGTATGAAATTCACTTCTTAATGCATATAAATGTATTATGATGCAGCTTTTCTTCCCAGGCCTCTGCTTAAAATGGGGTCTGCTCAGTCAGACTTTCCTGATCAACAAAGGCAAATAAATAAATTAAATAAATTATTGGTCTACTGCTAGAATCAATAATATGTGATGTTTGGTAGAATTTACTTTGGAAAACAATTTTTTGTCTTCAATTCTGCTTACTAGAAACAGATTAGGGGTATAGCAATGGGAGCAGTGGTTGCTCTGGCAACCTTGTGGGTTGGTGACATTTATTTACGTTACCTAATATCCCAATGTTCCCCTTTTTAACAAAGTTAGGTTTTACAATTTTATTTATGTATTTATTTAATTTAATTTAATTTTATTTTACATTTGTTGACCGGGAAAAAAGTCTGACTGAGCTGTGATAGCCCTTTTTCAATGGAGGCCTGGGGAGAAAAGCTCCAAAACACTTACACAATACAATTGACAGAAAATTACAGTAGCAAGTATTCCAAAAGGATGACATAGTCAATTAACTGACAATTATTAGTAACACTAATATCTAGTAAACAAATATTTACAGTCATCATTAATATCACGCATGTAGATAAGACATATTAATTTAGTATATTCTTAAGTATCGATACAATATGAGCATTTGTTAATTTCAGGTAACAGTTTGGTAGGGATATATAGGAAGAGATAAAGTTAAGGTGGGACTTGGAAAAACATGGTTTGAAAGAGAGAAATTGACAGGGTTCTCAGGGAGATGTAGTAAAATGTTATGTATTTATTTATTTTACATTTGTTGACCGGGATAGTCTAACTGGATTTATGTCCATTTTCAGTAGAGTCCCTGGGAGATGCTCCAAGAGATTACTAGACTACTAACATACAGGTACTAGTTGTTATACAGTTAAATACTACAAATTTTAAACAGTTCAGGAATCTTCACAGTTTATACAAAAAACATGTTACAAGCATTAGATAAGATATTTTAGACTTTATGTACAAGACTTCATTAGTAACTAGAAAGTAATTTTTAAACAAATACATACTTCAAGTTTCAACAGTTCAGCAACGCTCACAGTTTAAACAATACTTGTTGCCTGCCTTAGGTAGGATGCTTTAGAATTATATGCAGAAGAATTTAACTAGGCATTTTAAATTATCTCTATTAGGATAAGATATGTTTTGCCAAGGATAGGCCTTGATCTAAAAAGGCACAGATAGAGCAGGAATTAGGTCTTAAAAGAGGGTATTTGGGATATAGTATGAGATTAGTCTGGATTTGTACAGGGACATAACCAATGGGTTTTACGATAGAGTTTCAGATTGTGTTTAAAAAGTGTAAATGAAGGCAGTGATGTAAGTTCATGGGGGAGTTGGTTCCAATACTTACAAACTGCATTTAAGAACAGAGCATCTCCTGCCATGTTATTAGATTTACATGTTGATACAAGTAGTTTATTAGATGAGCATAAAGTTGAAATGTTCTTATATTGGGTAATGAGACTAGCAAGTATTGGGGTATTGGTAGGTTGGAAAAGGGTTTTGTGCACAATGATGAGTTGTTTAAAGTGAATCTGATTCAGAAGCTCTAACCAGCCTAATTGCTTCAGGTTATGGCAGTGATGGGTTCTAAAGGAGGAAGCAGTAGCAAATCTGGCAATGCTATTGTAAGCGTTGGCTAGCTTGTTAAGGTCATTTTTTGACAAGTTAGTATATATGGAAAAAGCATAGAGAAATGTGAAGATAAGGTGGGAATAGGCAATAGTGGTTCTGGCTAGTGGGGAGAGAAAGGGTTTTATCCTATAGAGGGAGCCTAGTTTCCTGTTGACAGTTTTTATGGTATTGTTGATATGAGTTTCAAAGTTCCGGTTGTTATCAATGGTTACCCCTAGAAGTTTAATTGTTGGATCGGGAGATATGAGTGTACCATTATTGGATAAGACTGAAAAGTTCATTGGGAGTGATTTACGGGTAGGAGTGAAGAGGAGGAGTTTTTTTTTTTTTGAGGTTCAAGAGGAGGCAGCATTGTAGAAACCAGTTTTCTGTTTTACTGAACATTGTCTGAGTTAGAGTCTGTAGTTGGGATTGAGATTTAGCTGAACAGATTATTGTCGAATCATCTGCATATTGTACACAGTTAGTTAAAGGAATAGCTAGGTTGAGGTCATTGATAAATATTGAGAAAAGGAGGGGGCCCAATATAGAGCCCTGAGGAACACCTAGGGTAACTGGGAGATGGGAAGAGAGGTTGTTGTCCTATAGCACTGCTTGCTGTCTATTATCAAGATAGGATTGGAACCATTTTATAGTCTTTGTGTTCAGAGAGAAGGATTTTAGAATATTGAGAAGTAAGTGGTGGTTGACCATGTTGAATGCTTTTGAAAGGTCGATGAAAAGTGCTGAAGAGAGAAGATTGTTATTATGGTTTTTATTGATGCTGTCAGTGAAGGATAGGAGTGCAGTTGTTCTACTGTGGAAAGGCCTGAAGCCATGTTGAGATTTGGCCAGTAAATTGTTCTGGAGTAGGTGGTCTAGTAACTGTATGTGGATGCACCTTTCCATTATTTTAGTTAATGGGGAAAGTAGTGCTATGGGACAATAGTTAGAATATTCTATGGAGTTTCCACCCTTGTGTAGGGGGATAATGTAGGAGATTTTCCAGATGGTGGGAATAGTGCTTTCTTGTATGGTTCTATTTATCAGCAATGATACAGGATAAGCTATGACTTTGGCTGCCTTTTGCAGGTATTCAGCAGGTAGCTGGTCAGCTGAGAGGGTAGTAGGTTTTAGTTTACTTAAGAGGTTGCAGATGAGGGAAGTTGGGACAGGTTGCAGGTTTAGAGTTGGGAGAGAGTTAGTTGTATTTGTTGGAAGGGCAGAGTTATCGGCTGTTGATTAGCAAGTGTTTGGATGGTCTCAGTGTAGACGGTATTAAAAGCATTAGCAGTTTGCTTTGGATTGTCTGAATTTGATCCTATAGGGGGTGGTGTTGTGGTTTGGCCTGGTTGAAGTAGTCTGTTTATGCTAGCCCAGAACTTTTGTGGATTATTTTGGTTGGTCTGTTGGAGGTGGAAGTAAAAGTTTTTTTTTTATCTTCGAGTATAGCTTTCTTAGTCTCATTTCTTTTTTGCCTGAATTGTTGTTGGTCTGTGGGGTTTTTAGTTGTTCTCCACAGTGCCTAAACTTTATTTCTCTGTTGAATTTTCTGCCTGGTTTTCTTTGTAAGCCATGGGGTGGGTTTAGATTTAATTTTGATGGAACACTTTGGTGCATGGTGGTTAAGAATTGTTAAGACTTTTGAGTTAAAGTAGTTTGTTGCTTCGTCAAGTGGGAGGTATTTTATAGGTGACCAATCACATTCTTTTAGTTCAGCTTGGAAGTTATTGGGGTTAAAGTTTCTGTTGCTTCTTATTGTTTTATATATGGTTGGGTTGTGTGAGTTCAACTTTTGCCTGATTATGTAAGTGAGAGAATGGTCACTTACATCATCAGGGAGGGTCCCCACATTATAGAGTTATTGGTGATTATTTATTAGAATCCAGTCTAGGATGGATTCTTTGTTATTGGGTTTATTAATTCTGGTTGGGGAGTTAATTGTTTGTGAGAAGCCATTAAGGTTAATATGGGAGGTTGGTGATTCAGTAGAGCAGTCCTTCCAGTCTATATTAAAGTCTCCAGGAATTATTGTCTTTTGGGGAATTTTTGTGGAGAGGTCAGCAAGGATACCTTCCAGAGTGGTGATGTTGTTACCAGGGGGCAAGTAGATACATATTATATTAGGGATTTGCTGGGATTAAGTTGAAGTTTGGTGCTAATGATTTCTGCATTGTTTTCAGAAGAGAAACCAAGATCTAGTATAGATATTTGCAGCCCTTTTTTATAAAAGATAGCAACACCCCCTCCTTTTTTTTACTTTGTGGTCTTGTTTCAAGATGTTGTACCCAGATGGAATAATTTCAACATCTTCTGGAGTGAGTTTTAGCCATGTTTCTGTTAAACAAAGTATATCAAGGGAATAACATCCAGGAGAGCATGGAGGTGGGCAATTTTATTATTTATGCTGCGAATATTGAGGTGAGCTATATAGAGTGAGTTGGGAGATTTAGATGGGATATTTGGGGTAGAGGGAACATGAATTTGTGGTTCTGTGCTTGTTTTATGCCCTGGTCCTGGGTTAGGATGAATGTCCCCATCTAGTAAGGATAGGTGTAATAGTTTGTTTAAGGGATTGTGGAGGTTAAAGTAATGGTGAAGAGGTTTTTTAGGTTTTAGATAGTTGTATTTGATATGGGTCAGTCTGTGATATTTAGCAGGTAAATAGCTAGGTAAAGATGTTATATGTATGCGTTCTGGGGAGTTAATTAGAGGTATAGTACTTGTTTGTACATTAGGGAAGTTTAGCTGTAAATATTTTGACTGTTCATATGAAGTTAGCAGGTAGGCTGCTGTTAGAGAAAGTAGGAGAAAGACAATGATTAGGAGCTTTAGCTGGATTTGGAAAGGTCATGTTTGCATAGTGACTAATAAGCTTACTGGTGTTCTTTAAAGGGGAGGAGTTATACTAGGGGTGGTTAGAGAGAGGTGTATGTAGAATGTTAACAAGATGACTATTGTGATTGGATTGGAGAGGAAGAGGGTGTGGTGAGGATGTATAAGCTTAGGAGTAGTAGGGGTGGGTGGGAATTGGGGGTAGGGGAGCAGAGTGAGCCCGCAGGGCAGAGTGGGTAGAGACAAGACAGGTAAGGAACTGAAAAGAACAATCAGCTGAAGCAGGGATTACAGTAGGTAGGTAACCCTAAATACTGGAATGAAGTTAAAAGATTAGATAATAGAGCTATTTGGAGGGTGTGTGAGAGCTAACCATAAACATAAATAGATGTTATGGGCTACAGTTTAATAGCAAGTCTGTGGATAAACAGTATATAGCAAAGGTGTAGTACAGGTCAGGAAAAGGCTTCAAGGCCTGGAAGGGACAAGTCTGCTACCTGGTGGCCCAAATTAATTTATTGTAATCAGGGTAAAAAAGGAGGGAGTTTAGGTTCCTAATGCAAGAAAAGGAGTAGTGGTTCCAAGTGTCTTTAAATGGTGGAAAAAGTAGATTAGACTGGTTACAGGTTGTAAGATTGTAAAAGGTAAGAGTTAAGGTTAGAGGGCATGTAGTGATAAGTATAAGGATGGAAGAGCAGTTTAAGATGGATTAGTACAGAGGCAGGACCAGAGAGTTTGTAAATGTTCTTTAGCAGCCGCTTTGAATTGTTTTGGATGATTTAGTAGTCTACTTTGAAGTGGAAGCTTGTTCCAAGCAATGGTAGGATGGTAGCTATATAGGTTGCATCCATTGTTAGTCCTAGGTTTATAGATAAGTAGTAGGCCTTGGTCTGAGCTGTGGAGTGATCTTGTTGGGGAATAGTGGGATATAAAGGAGGACATGTTAGGGCAGAAATAAGGTTGGTATAGTATAGAGTGTATAATCTGAAACTGACTGAGAAGAAGCAGGTTTGGTAGTGCCAGCCAGTTTAAGTGTTTAAGTGAGACACTGTGATGGGTTTTATAAGTATGTTGGGCAGAGAATCTGGCTACTTTATTATAGGTTGTGTTTAATTTTGCTGAGTATTTGGGAACCATATAATAGACTGAGTAGGAGGTAAGTGTTAGAGATGGTTATTTTACCATTGGGAGTGAGAAACTTTCTGTTTCTGTTTGGAAGATCTAGTTTCTGATAGGTCTTCTGAATACAGTTATTGACGTACAAGTCAAATTTGAGTTGATCTTCTATACTGATGCCTAAGAGTTTGGTGCTAGATTCAGCTACTGTTGGGGTATTATTGACAGATAGAATAGTGAAAGAAGATTTAAGATGGTTAAGAGTTTTTGGAAGAAAGAGTAAGAGTTTGTTTTTTTTTAGGATTCAGGATTAGTTGGTTATTGGTGAGCCAGGTCTCCACTGATGTAAAGGCAGCTTGAGTAGAGGAAATGAGACTAGAGGGAGAGTGAGAGATAGTGATCACAGTAGAATCATCTGCATATTGTACAAGATTTCTAGTTTGTGGATGATTTATTTTTTTATTTGGAGTAGAACTAGAGATGAATGATAAAGTTTATACAATCTTTGAATTCTGCCACCTCAGTTTTGAAATGTATTTTAGGTGAAGCTGGTATGGTGGTTTATGGTGGTTTACATTTTGGATGTCTAAATCACTATGAACATTTTAGCTAGATGTTTTTCTGGTAAGATGTGTAGAAAAAAGACTACAGTTAATAGTTATTTGTTAAATACTAGCAGTCATTGTACCTTTATTAAAATAACACTCCTAAGAGATGATTTATCAGAATTTCCAGACGGACTTCTAATGAGCAGGATTTTATTTTTAGTTTATTTTACATATGTTTACCAGGAGTGTCCAACTGGGCAGAGCCTGTCGCAGAGGCCCATTTTCAGCAGAGGGCCGGGGAAAAAGCACCGGTACAGTGAAATTTGACAATGATGAATGTTAAACTAACATGAATAATACTAAGGGGTTATGTAAAGCAATAGGTCAACAAGAGTTACATAGGAGACAAATTATTATATGATAATGTGCAGTAAACATTCCAAATATGATTACATATAAAAACTATATACAGACTAGCATTATGATACACATATTAGATAGTTGTTTACAATTCTTATAAAGATGGGAATCAGCTGCAGGATAGTATTGTGAGCTACAAAATGGCAGACAGATAATATATTTCTTGTACATAAAATGTTCTGCTGTGGTCAATAGCTATGCTATTCCAGGTGAGGCAATACCTGATGGTAGGATACAAGGTAGAGAAAGAGAATGAAACGAGAGTTAGTTAAACGAAGAGAAAAAGAAATGAGTGAAGTGAGAAAAGGAGAGTAACTGGTTGTTATGCAAGGTTCAGTATACTAAGTAGAAGGGGTGAGCAGTATATAGGGAGTCTGGAGTTTAGAGGAAGTAGTGTGTGGTCAGCCTGGAGTATTACAGGAGCATAGCCAGTTATTGGTAAAGTGATTCATAGAAGTAATTTTTATGTGTAGTGGTATTAAATTCCATTTTTTAGATATCTGATTGGAGATCAGAGAGTCTCCAAAGCTGTTAGCCTTTGTGACTTTTAGTAGAAACTTGTCAGAGGACCTCAAAGTTCTGGGGTTAGAGTATGGTAGAATTAAGTTTATGAGCGCTGGGCAGTTCTCGGGCTGGCAGAGTAGGGAATGGGCAAAGGTTAATTGGTTCAGGGATAGTAGATTGGACAATTCAACCCAATTTAGTATGTGTAGGGCAGAGCAGTGATGGGTTCTAGATAAGAGGTCTGCAGCGAATTTTGCTATTTTATTATAGCAAGTCTCCAATTTGTTTGTGTCAGTTTTTATTACGTTTGTGAAAATGGAGAAGGTGTAAAGGAGGGTAGAGAGTAAGTGAGTTTTTGCTATGGCATGTTGAGTGGGGCTAGTAAGATATGGTGTGGACGTGTATAGGAAACCAAGTTTCCCATGGACCTTTTTGATGTGAGAGTTAGGTGTTTGTTGAATTTTAGATTCTGATCTATTCTTACTCTGAGCAGTTTGGTGCGTTCAACAGGTTCAATTTTGGTTTTGTTGGATGAGAACATGGAGGTGGTTGTTTGATTTGTGATTTGGGAAAAGCATAAATTTTGTTTTGTTTGGATTAAGTATGAGTTGGTATTCTATGAGATAGTTCTCAATATCAGTGAAAGGTTTTTGGGTATTTCCTAGGAGTTTTGGGAGGGATGGGGCTGAGCAGATCAGGGTGGAGTCATCTGTGTTTTGTATTATGGATGCTAGATGTGTGGTAGAGCAGAGCTGGTTGGTGAAAATGATAGTAGTGGGCCAACAATGGACCCTTGTGGCACCCCCACTGAGATGGGCAGTAGGGTAGAGAGGTCATTTTACAACTTAACTGCTTGTTGCCATTCTGTTGCGTAGCTGTGATTTAAGGCTAGAGCAGGTTCAGAGAGATTTAAGGAGGCTAGTTCTGCAAGTAGTTTTTAGTGTGATACTGTGTAAAATGCTTTGGACATATCTTAGGGAAATAGAAGATACTATCTGGCCATTATTCCTGAGCTCTTTCATGGTATTGGTGAAACTTATTAATGCAGTTGTGGTGCTGCGTTTGGGTCTAAAACCATGTTGGGTGTTAGATAACAGATTGTTGCTTACTAGGTAGTCTAGGAGGTGTGTATGGATACATTTTTCAGGGATTTTAGCTAGTGGTGGGAATATAGCAATTAGTCTATAGTTAGTGAAGTCAGTTGAGGAGCCACCTTTATGTAGAGGGATTATGTAGGAAGTTTTCCATAAATTGAGGGATGTATTGTTCAAAGGTGGGTCTGTTTATTAGTAGAGAGGGCTAATCTTCTGCTTGCCTAAGGAATTCATTAGAGAGAAGGTCAGAAGCCAGGGTAGTGGGTTTTAATTTGAGTATAACCTTTTTGATGGTACTGGCATGTGTGTTGGGGGTGTGGATTCAGGTGGGATTTTAGTGGGGAGTTGCTGTCATTTTTTACTAGGGATAGTATTGAATTGATGAAGTGTTGGTTAAATTGAGCAACTATACTATCTGATGTATTTGTAGAGGTGGGAGATGGAGTAGCCACTTGACAAGGATTAAGGAGTTGTTTTATGGATCCCCAAAATGTTGGGGGTTGTTTTGGTGAGTTTGTTGGATTGTTGTATAATAGGCCTTTTTGTCATTTAGGATTTGTTTTTTTACTCTGTTTCTTAATTTGCAGTAGGTGATGAAAAAGGTTGTTTTTGGTGGCTTGATACTGTGACCAAGCTCTGCCTCTCTCCTTGAGGAGTTGTCTGGTTTCTTTGGGTAGCCATGGTGCATGCCTTGTTTTGATGCAGATCTTCCTAAGGAGTGCCTGTCTATTTATGATCTCCAGGAAAGTATTGTTGAAGTAATCAACTGCTGAGTCAAGGTGAAGGTGTTTAGAGGGGTCCAGTCGCAATGCTGTAGAAGAAAGTTAAAGGTTTCAGGGGAAACTTTTCTTTTGTTGTGGATGTGTTTGAATATGTTTTTTTTGAGGGTTAGTCTTCTGTCTTCTTAGGTATGTGGGATGATGGTTGCTGAGAGTGTCGGGGAGGCAGCCAGCATTGTAATCTGGAGAGAGCCTGTTTGTTAGTATCCAGTCCAGTGGTGACTGCTTGTTACTGTGTTTATAAGTTCTGATGGGGAAGTGCACTGGTTGGGAGAACCATGTAGATTAATGAAGTTGGTTAAGTTGTCTGAGGAGCAGGTGGACCAGTCCAGGTTAAAGTCTCCCAAAATAATAGCTTCATGTTTAAAGGTAGAGGTAGACCAATTGAGTAGGTTTTCTATAATAGGGGATGGGGGTTGTTACCTGGAGGGATATAGGTAGCAATTACTATAATGTGTTTTTTTTTTAGTTTAGCTGAAGGTGGGAGATTAATATTTCTGAATGAGTTAGGTTTGGGTTTTCATACATTAGCTGTTATAATTTGAGTGTGCTGTTATATACTATTGCTATATCACTGCCACACTTGTGTGTTCTGTCTTGTCTGTACATATTGTAGTCCTGGGTTAATATTGTGGTGTCATTTATATGTGGTTTGAGTCATGTTAATATCAGGTTGGTATAGACTAAGGGCTGCTTGGAATTTATGAACTTTATTTAGTATGCTATTAGATTCATGTTTAAGAATATTAGGTGTGAACTGCAAGGTGTTAGGATGGTAGGGTTCTGAGATTTTGTGCTGTCAGGAAGTATATTTGTTGGTTGTTGGGGTGGGGGGGCCTGGATTGCGGTGAATGTCTCCACATAGTTTAAGGTGATCTGCTTTAGTAATGAATAAGTGTGTGCATTTGGTAAGAAGTATAGTTAATTTATGGAGCAGGACTGGTTTCTCTTTTAGCCTAGTCTATCTGAGTGAGAAGAGTTCAAAGCTGAAGTTATTAAAGAGATGGGGAGATATGTTAAAGTAAATAGATACTAGTACTGGGTGAAGATGGCTTGGGTTTGTTGAGGAGTAGATGCTAGTGATGTGATAGTTGTAGTAAGTAGTGAGATAGGGTGTGGTGAGTAAGCTTACTAGTAATATGTGCTGAAGTAACATTTTAGTTTAGAAGTAGAGCAAACTAGATTTCTGTGTTTCTGTTGAGGGGGTTGGTGATTTGTTTAAATTTGTAATACTCCCGTATTGAAAGGATATGCATCATTTTGCAGTATGAAGGCATCTGATAGTGTGAGTTGTGGGGTCTAATGATTGGCTAGGAAGGTGAGTTGTGACACGTTAATGAGGAGAGGTGTGTTTAAACGTTAACTATAAGTACAGGGATAGTGAAGATGGGTGGGAAATGGGGGTAGGGTAGAGTCAGAGTGAAGCGAGGGCAAATGCAGTGGGTAGAGCCTGGTAACACTGAGCCCCAAGCCAAAAAGTAAACTAAAAGAAAAACAATCGGTGAGCTGGTGATAACAAGTATGTGCTGATATATACTGGAACTGAAAATTGCTGCTAGAGAGGGGATTACTGATCCTGAGAAACAAAGTGGGCCGTAATGAATAAGGACAGCCTAAAAGGAAAAACTGATTTGTATTACTGGATATGTAAGTCCCAGGAATAGACTTAACAGTCTGCTTTATTAACTGAGGAGATGAGAGAAAAAGCTATCAGTATCTAATGGGAGAGGAGAGGGTACTGAGCTACAGCGTACCGGCTTGTGTGTGTGACACTACTAGCTATATACATAGTTTACAATTACAGGGATAATTACAGCAGCACCGCCATTTGAAGATGATGTTCTCTTGCTCCTTGTAGTAACTTTTGGCTGAATTAAAGGTTCTGTATATGCACGTCAGTACCAGCTATACACGTAGTTTAAAATTACAGGGATAATTGCAGCAGTATTGCTGTTTGAAGCTGATGCTCTCTTGCTCCTTGTATTAACTTTTGGTTGAATTAAAGGTTCCATATACTCAAGTGGCAGGAAGGCTCAACACAGTTTTCAGAACCTGTTTTGAGAAGGGGGGCACACTTGTGAAGATAATTGTAAGGGTTACTGTAGAAAAGAGATTAGGAAAACAAAATTAAGGGATAGTACAGGAAAAAACATGAAAGATGTCCTAGTTACCAAACAGGAAAAAAAGGAGAAAAATAGCAAAATAGTTTCACAGTTGCTACAGGTCAATGCAGAAGAACATGGCAATCAATCAAGATGTAGTGATAAACCTTAGCAGAAAAACACAGCAATCAGTAATAGATGCAGAGATAACTTAGCAGTGTTCCAACAGTAGCAATATTATTAAGTAAATCCTACTTTCCTAAGATCCACTAGCACTGATAAACCAGACCTCAGTACTAGTCATAAAGTCCCAACTACAATGCGTGGGGCAAGTGAGCAAGTCTAAAGCACACACACACATATAACTGAGGACAGAATCCATAGATGTATACATTCTAAGAGGGGGTTGGCATAATGGTTAAGGTGTTCACCTTATAGACACAAGGTACAGGGTTCAAGTCTCACATGCTGTAATTGGCTAGGCTTAAAAAATGGCCCACAGGGGGCAGTTAGCCTAATACTAATCTATGAAAAAGTTATCTGCTTGCTACAAGAATAAATACATGAGGTCCATTTACCAGAAAAGTTCACAAGCCAATACACTTAGGATTCAATGTGGACTAGCAATATTCTACAGTTAAACTAGCCATCTTTCATACTGTGATTACTTAACAGTAGCACACTCTGATGAAGGGTACTGAGCTATAGCATACTAGCTTGTGTATGCGCCACTACCAGCTATACACATAGTTTATAAGTACAGCAGCATCGCCATTTGAAGCTGATGTTCTCTTGCTCTTTGTAATAACGTTTGGGTGAACTAAAGGTTCTGTATACTCAGGTCGCAGGAAGACTCAACAGTCTTCGGAACCCATTTTGGGGGGGACACCCTTGTGAAGATAATTGTAAGGGTTAAGCAGTATCACCATTTGAAGTTGGTGTTCATTGCTTCTTGTAGTAACATTTGGCTGAATTAAAGGTCCCATATACACAGGTGGCAGGAAGGCGCAACAGTCTTCAGAACCTGTTTTGAGAGGGGGAGCACACTTGTGAAGATAACTGTAAGGGTTAATGGCGAGCACACAAATGCAGAGAGACACAGGAGCTACCATAACTGGGGATTCATGTTTTTTTTTTTGCTCCAAATATGAAAATAATCAAGGTGTTATCTTTAGAGAGATGTTAAAATGAATCAAGAGTAAAAGAGGCAGCTCTTCATTACTTCCAATAGGTGGACACTATATCCACATATTTTATTTAATGGGTGGTCTAGGATGGATAATATTAATAATTGTTCTGGCCACAAATCCTTTTGACGTGGTATGTCTATAGATGCCGGATGTATTTATAATATTTTAAATTCTAGTTGGCAGATTATTAAAGGCAACTCTGAATTGTACAAACCTTTGGGGGACAAGCAGGGTATTCTGTATAGAAAAGACAGAACTATGAAAGAATTTTTACAGAATGATGATTCGATAATTATATCAAGTGTGACCAATAAGGCAGTATGCACTTTTGTTTTATGTTTTTGGTAAGCTGTCTTGTTATACTGCACAAGGAAAATCTATGTTTGTCTTACAACCAATGAAATATGTATGCTAGGGAGCATTATACTTGTGAATCTAGTGTAATTATTTATATTGTGATATGTGGATGCTGTGAGGCTTTTTACATTGGCATGATCACCAGATGTCTTAAAAATGAATTATAGAACATTTATATGATATAAAAACAAAAATGAAAACAATGCTCTTTTAAAACATCAAAAGTAATATCAGGATCATAAAAATGTTTACATATATTTTCGTTTTGGATAGGTGATTTGAGGGGTGATGACTTTAAAAATAAGGTTGAAATGAAAGAAACCCTTTGGCAGCTTAAAGGAAAACTCCACCTTAGAACTAAAAAAAACATTTCTTTCATTGCTCCTTTGTTTTGGAGCTATTTTAATGCCTCAAAATCACTGCAAGTGCTTCTTTTACAATTTTAATGTGGTCCCTCAAAATGGCAGATAATGGGTCCTGCCTTGGTAATGTGATCTTTTTTTTCTTGTGTTCATTCCTTCTTCTCAGAATACATTTTAAGTCCTCTTTATATTACTCATGATAGACATAAGGAAGTGGTGTTGTTTTCTCATGCCATTGAAATATAATGACAGGACTGTGAAGCACTGTCATCTAAACACACCTTCTGAAGCAGAGCTACTTCTATGTTTCCCTGACTGAGCCTCATTTATGTGTCTGTCAGTGCTTGTTCTATCCTATAAATAGCTGTTAGTTACTTCCAGCAAAAGAAAATAGGTAAATAGCAGGCTTTTGTAATGCGATTTTTTTGTAGTTCTAAAAAAATTGACAGACCTTTCCCCACACTCTCATGCTGTGGTGTGAAAACTTTCATTGCAGTAAATGATCCTTGCTGTATATGTACAGGTGACAAGTACTCTAAAATAAGTCTGTCTGCTACTACCCAATGTCTTCAGTGGGAAGTTTTGGTCTCTCTTATGAATGATACAGAATTAAAATGTGCTTTACCAGTTCCTTAATTATTTATGTCATGTTCATCCCCCTTTTTTTCTATTTCATATTTATTTATACTTTGGTAACCAGAAAATGAACTGGTCCCAAGACCCATTTCAGCCATGAATCAGGCTACATTTGCAAAGATAATAACAGGTATTAAATGCACTCAGCAATACAAAGAAAAAAAATACATAAAGACATTGACCAAGAATGCATGTGCAACACATAGCCAATGTGTGACAGTGACCAAGTAAAACATTAAGCAACATTTATTAGAATGTATACATTAATAAAGCTTAACTCTAATATGTTGTTTATTATAAATAGCAAATTGTATGTACCCATATTGTGTATGTGTATATATATATATATATATATATATATATATATATATATATATATATATATATATCTATGAGATCCGGACACATACTCGACTAGCATATGTCCGAATCACAAAACACCGAAGACGCATACATGAAAGCGCTTAACATCGAAGAGTGCTTCCGTGTATGTGTGCCTGTTTCGTAGATTGCACTACAGTGCGGGTAAGGGAAAATTCCCTTTTTCCCACTGTAGTGCGATCTCGGAGTGAGAATATTAAAATAGGGGAGGCAGAAATGTAGATTTTTTTTTTGAACTACACATACACGGAAGTGCTTTTTGATGTTAAGCACTTTTGTGTATGTGTGTTCGATGTTTTGTGATTCGGACAAATGCTAGTCGAGCAGGTGTCCTAGACACACACACACACACATATATATATATATATATATATATATATATATATATATATATATATCTATACATATATACTTACGTACTTCTAACCAACAATTACTTGATATCTACCACCCAAAAAGGTCAGTATGCAAACTATTGTACAAACACTCCCTTGCCCATGCTTGGAACAAACTTCCCCTTGACTTACATTCAATCTCCCACACCTCACACTTTAAAAATGAACTAAAAGCTTATTTTCTCAATTCCAGAAACTGCCCTTGCCATGACCCTACCTAGTCTTCCTTCCTTTTATGTACCCTCAAAAGGACCATACTTAGTACCTCATTACACCTCTCTCTCCAATGTGTCTATTATGCATTTGCATAATTTTATACAAACAAAAAAATTTTATTATAGGAGAAGAGAAGGGCGAAGGCAGGAAGAGAGGAGGAAGGTTAGGAGTGTAGCAGTGAGGGTAGGAACTTTGAATGTTGGCAGTATGACTGGTATAGGAAGAGAGCTAGCTGATATGATGGAGAGAAGGAAGGTTGATATATTGTGTGTGCAAGAGACCAGATGGAAGGGAAGTAAGGCCAGGTGTTTAGGAAACGGGTTCAAATTGTTCTATCATGGTGTGGATGGCAGGAGAAATGGGGTAGGGGTTATACTAAAGGAAGAATATGCCAAGAGTGTTTTAGACGTGAAGAGAGTGTCTGACAGAGTGATGTTTATGAAGCTCGAAATTGATGATGTAATGATGAATGTTGTTAGTGCATATGCTCCACAAGCTGGGTGTGTGATGGATGAGAAAGAGAAATTTTGGAGTATGTTGGATGAAGTTGTGGTGAGTGCACCCAAGGGTAAGAGACTAGTGATTGGAGTGGACTTTAATGGGCATGCTGGTGAAGTGAACAGAGGGGATGAGGAAGTGATGGGTAGGTATGGTGTTAAGGAGGGGAATGCAGAAGGTCAGATGATTGTGGATTTTGCGAAAAGGATGGACATGGCTGTGGTGAATATGTATTTTAAGAAGAGGGAGGAGCATAGGGTGATGTACAAGAGTGGAGGAAGATGCACACAGGTGGATTATATCCTATGTAGGAGGGCCAGTCTGAAGGAGATTGGAGACTGTAAAGTGGTGGCAGGGGAAAGTGTAGTTAAGCAGCATAGAATGGTGGTCTGTAGGATGACGTTGGTGATCAAGAAGAGGAGGAGGAGTGTGAAAGCAGTGCCAAGGATTAAATGGTGGAAGTTAAAAAAGGGGATTGTGAAGTGGAGTTTAGGGAAGAGTTAAGACAGGCACTGGGAGGCAGTGGAGAGTTACCGAATAGCTGGGTAACTACAGCAGAATTAGTAAGGGAGACTGCTAGAAAGGTGCTTGGTGTGACATCTGGACAGAGGAAGGAGGACAAGGAGACCTGGTGGTGGAATGAGGAAGTACAGGAGAGTAAACAGAGGAAGAGGCTAGCAAAGAAGAAGTGGGATTGTTAAAGAGATGAAGAAAGCAGACATGAGTATAAGGAGATGAGGTGCATGGCAAAGAGAGAGGTGGCGAAAGCTAAGGATAAGGCGTATGGAGAGTTGTATGAGAGATTGGACACTAAAGAGGGAGAAAAGGACCTGTACCAATTGGCTAGACAGTGGGACAAAGCTGGGAAAGATGTGCAGCAAGTAAGGGTGATAATGGATAGTGAGGGAAAGGTACTCACAAGAGAGGAGAGTGTGTTGAGTAGAGGGAAAGAGTATTTTAAGAGGCTGATGAATGAAGAGAATGAGAGAGAGAGAAGGTTGGATGATGTGGGGAGAGTGAATCAGGAAGTGAAACAGATTAGCAAGGAGGAAGTAAGGGCAGCTATGAAGAGGATGAAGAATGGAAAGGCTGTTGGTCTAGATGACATCCCAATGGAAGCCTGGAGGTGCTTAGGAGAAATGGCAGTGGAATTTTTAACTAGATTGTTTAATGAAATTTTGGAAAGTCAGAGGATGCCTGAAGAGTGGAGAAAAAGTGTTTTGGTACCTATCTTTAAGAATAAGGGTGATGTGCAGAGCTGCAGTAACTACAGAGGGATAAAATTAATCAGTTACAGCTTGAAGTTATGGGGGAGAGTAGTAGAAGCTAGGTTAAGAAGGGAGGTGATGATTAGTGATCAGTAGTATGGTTTCATGCCAGGAAAGAGCACTACAGATGCGATGTTTGCTCTGAGAGTGTTATTGGAGAAATACAGAGAAGGTCAGAAGGAGTTGCATTGTGTCTTTGTAGACTTGGAGAAAGCATATGACAGGGTGCCTAGAGAAGAGTTGTGGTATTGTATGAGGAAGTCGGGAGTGGCAGAGAAGTATGTAAGAGTGGTACAGGATATGTATGAGGGTAGTGTGACAGTGGTGAGGACTGCAGTGGGAGTGACAGATCCGTTTAAGGTGGAGGTGGGATTACATCAAGGATCAGCTCTGAGTCCTTTCTTATTTGCAGTGGTGATGGACAGGTTGACAGATGAGATCAGACAGGAGGCCCCGTGGACTATGATGTTTGCAGATGACATTGTGCTCTGTAGTGAGAGTAGGAATCAGGTTGAGGAGACACTGGAGAGGTCGAGATATGCTCTAGAGAGCAGAGGAATGAAGGTCAGCAGGGCTAAGACAGAATATATGTGTGTAAATGAGAGGGAGGGTAGAGGAATGGTGAGGATGCAGGGAGTAGAGTTGGTAAAGGTGGGCGAGTATAAGTACTTGGGATCAACAGTTCAGAGTAATGGTGAATGTGGAAGAGAGGTGAAGAAGAGAGTACAGGCAGGGTGGAATGGGTGGAGAAGAGTGTCAGGAGTGATTTGTGACAGACGGGTACCAGTAAGAGTGAAAGGGAAGGTCTACAAGACAGTAGTGAGACCAGCTATGTTATATGGTTTGGAGACAGTGGCACTGAAAAAAAGGCAGAAGTCAGAGCTGGATGTGGCAGAGTTAAATATGTTAAGATTTGCACTCGGTGTGACTAGGATGGATAGGATTAGGAATCAGTATATTAGAGGTTCAGCTCATGTTGAACAGTTTGGAGACAGAGGAAGAGAGATGAGATTCCGTTGGTTTGGACATGTGCTGAGGAGGGATGATGGGTATAGTGGGAAAAAGATGCTAAGGATGGAGCTGCCAGGTAAGAGGAAAAGAGGAAGGCCTAAGATAAGGTTTATGGACGTGGTGAGAGAGGACATGCAGGCGGTTGGTGTGACAGAGCAAGATGCAGAGGATAGGAAGAAATGGAAAGAGATGATCCGCTGTGGCGACCCCTAACGGGAAAAGCCGAAAGATGATGATGATGATCAATGTAAAATTGTTACTTAGCTTCTTTTTAATGCAACTTTAACTTTATGCATGTAACCCAACATATATGAATCTTTTTGCTATAACTATAACTGCTATTATATCAAAATTGTTTAAAATTATACTTCTTTAAAATGTACTACTGGAGCTTTTCTCCTAGGGTCTCCACTGAAAATGGGTCACAAGCCCAGTTGGACAAAAAACCCGATTAACAAATGTCAATAAATAAATAAATACATACATATATATATATATATATATATATATATATATATATATATAGTATATATGTGTTTATGTGTTTGTGTGTATGTGTATAAAGTACATGTGTGGATTACTGCTGAATATCTGAGTTGTTTGGCTTCTGCTACATACCTACAATCAACTGCATTACTAGCTGAGTTAAGTACAAATTTGCAGTGTTAAAGATTGTACTGCATTTAATTTTTCTGTCTATTTAATTGTTTCATTGAATATTGTGTCTGTGTCTCTCTGTAGTTATTTATTTTTCTATTTAATTGTTTCATAAAATACTGTGGTCTCTCTCTGTCTCTGTAATTAGTGGGGGCTATTGTGTTTCACTTCATTGATATTCAGTGTTAAACTCTTGGCCTAGAGGGTTTCTCTGTATTTATAAGTGAGTCACATATCTTTGAATTTATTACTGCTGAATACCTGAGTTGTTTCTCTGTATTTATAAGTGAGTCACATATCTTTGAATTTATTACTGCTGAATACCTGAGTTGTTTGGCTTTTGCTACATACCTACAATCAACTGCATTACTAGTTGAGTTAAGTACAAACTTGCAGTGTTAAAGATTGTACTGCATTTCATTTTTCTGTCTATTTAATTGTTTCATTGAATATTGTGTCTGTGTCTCTCTGTAGTTATTTATTTTTCTATTTAATTGTTTCATAGAATACTGTGGTCTCTCTCTGTCTCTGCAGTTAGTTTCCCACCTGCCCTGTTCTTGTTTTGGTATTAATCTTGGTGGCATTGTAATTTTGACTTCAGACACTCGTACCAGTCCCATCTGTTCAGCTCTATCCCAGCTCTATTCCAGTCTAGTGTCACTAGCTCACTCTACCTAATACAGAGAGAAAATTTGTGAAGGAAAAGCTACTTAGGTCCTTAATTTTGAATTATCTTCTGTTTCCCTTTCTCCTTTTCCACCCCACAAAAATAAATAAATAAATAAATAAATGTCTAAGCTTGTTTCCTGCCTTTCCTGTAACTAGTCTAGTCCAGATACAGATTTGCTGTAACTATGACTGTTTGTAAGCTTCTTTGCCCCCCAAAGCCTTTCTGTCTTGGAGGGAAGCCTTCTAGCTTATCAGTGGGAGTGGTAAGCACTAGGTAGCCTATCTACCACAAGAGTGGTTCCTGGCCCAGAAATTGTAGTTTATTGGCCGTGTGGCAGTTTCTCCATCTCTTTCAACTTTCTGGCTTAAAAGCCCATGTTTGCCCTTGTTTCCCATCAATCCTGTAACTAGCCAAGTCCAGATACAAATTTGCTATATCCAGGACTGTTTGTAAGCTTCTGAGCCTCTCAAGCCTTTCTGCATTGGAGGGAAGCCTTCTAGCTTATCAGTGTTAGTGGTAAGCACTAGGTAGCCTATCTACCACAAGAGTGGTTTCTGGCCCAAAAATTGTAGTTTATTGGCCGTTTGGCAGTTTTTCCATCTCTTTCAACTTACTGGTTTAAAAGCCCATGTTTGCGATTGTTTCCCATCTTTCCTGTAACTAGTCTACTCCAGATACAGATTTACTATATCCAGGACTGTTTGTAAGCTTCTGAGCCCCCCAAGCCTTTCTGTGTTGGAGGGATGCCTTCTAGCTTATCACTGAGAGTGGTAATCACTAGGTAGCCTATCTACTACAGGAGTGGTTTCTGGCCCAGAAATTGTAGTTTATTGGCCATTTGGGCAGTTTTTCCATCTCTTTCAACTTCCTGGTTTAAAAGCCCACATTTGTGCATGCTTCCCACCTTTCCTGTAACTAGTCTAGTCCAGATACAGATTTACTGTATCCAGGACTGTTTGTAAGCTTCTGAGCCCCCAAGCCTTTCTTTTTTGGAGAGAAGCCTTCTAGCTTATCAGTGGGAGTGGTAAACACTAGGTAGTCTATCTACCACAAGAGTGGTTTCTGGACCAGAAATTGTAGTTTATTGGCCGTTTGGGTAGTTTTTCCATTTCTTTCAACTTTCTGGTTTAAAAGACTGGATTTGTGCTTGTTTCACACCTTTCCTGTAACTAGTCCAGACACAGATTTGCTGTATCCAGGACTGTTTGTAAGCTTCTGAGCCCCCCAAGCCTTTCAGTGTTGGAGGGAAGCCTTCTAGCTTATCAGTGGGAGTGGTAAGCACTAGGTAGCTTATCTACCACAAGATGGCGCAGAAATTGTAGTTTATTGGCCGTTTGGCAGTTTTCCCATCTCTTTCAACTTACTGGTTTAAAAGCCCATGTTTGTGCTTGTTTTCCATCTTTCCTGTAACTAGTCTAGTCCAGATACATATTTGCTATATCCAGGACTGTTTGTAAGCTTCTGAGCTCCCCAAGCCTTTCTGTGTTGGAGGGATGCCTTCTAGCTTATTACTGGGAGTGGTAAACACTAGGTAGCCTATCTACCACAAGAGTAGTTTCTGGCCTAGAAATTGTAGTTTATTGGCTGTTTGGACAGTTTTTCCATCTCTTTCAATCTTCTGGTTTAAAATCCTGCATTTGTGCTTGTTTCCCACCTTTCCTGTAACTAGTCTAGTCCACATACAGATTTACTGTATCCAGGACTGCTTGTAAGCTTCTGAGCCCCCCCCCAAGCCTTTCTGTGTTGGAGGGAAGACTTCTAGCTTATCAGTGGGAGTGGTAAGCACTCGGTAGCCTATCTACTACAGGAGTGGTTTCTGGCCCAGAAATTGTAGTTTTTCAGCTGTTTGGGCATTTTTTCCATCTCTTTCAACTTTCTGGTTTAAAAGCCCACATTTGCGCTTGTTTTCCACCTTTCCTGTAACTAGTCTAGTCCAGATACAGATTTGCTGTATCCAGGACTGTTTGTAAGCTTCTGAGCCCCCAAGCCTTTCTGTGTTGGAGGGAAGCATTCTAGCTTATCAGTGGGAGTGATAAGCACTAGGTAGCCTATCTACCACAAGATCCAGGTACAGATTCTTAGTTTTAGCACTTGAATTTGCTTATTCATGCTCAGCACTTGTTCAGAACTTGTTAGCACTAAATAAGCTACAAATTACTACAACAGTCAACCTTCCTCTTTACCTAGAGGAAAAACAGTTTTGTACTTACTTTCCTCACTTGCTTAGAGAAAAACAGCTCTTATACTCACTTGTCCTCCTCACTTGTCTAGAGGAAAGTAGTTTTTTATTCATGCATGTCCAAGGGTCAGCTCACAGTGTTCTCTCCTGTCTATCTGATGAATCTGGGCATCTTGGGACAATGTAGCAATTGCCTCATGTACACAGACAACCCTTTCCTCCTACCACCCAACACCACAACCTGTGAGAGACGCACTTATCTAGCCAAACTGGAGGTAAAGCTCTCTCCAACCAAGACTAAACTTGACAGTCAAGAGGAGAAGGTAAACATTGCACCATACCACACTCATCACATAGTCCCACTAAACCTATACCACCAAAATTCACACATAGAAACACAAAAACATTCACAGGGGCTCTCAATAATAATCTGCTCAAGCAACAAAGACCTCCAAAGCAGAAACACAAGCAACCTCCATCCCCCAACACAACCCAAATTACACATAGCCCACAGACTCAGTGTGTCACTCAACCACAGCCCATAAGGCAAAACAACATACCCAAAACACTAGTCGTAGGTGACTCTATAGTCAGGCACAGTGATGTCCCACTCACCAGGCTAAACAAGGAGAAGGTTACTGTCAGCTGCCTGTCAGGTGCCAGGATCCACCACATGACCCATGCACTCAGGTCAATCCACAACAAGTACAAATATGACTCTGTCATTGTCCATGCTGGTGTGAATGACCTGAGGCGTACCTCCCTGGACTACATGAAAAGAGACATGGAAGAGCTCTCCGATCTTGTAGCCCAGGCAGGTATGACCCTAGCCCTGAGTAGCATCCGGCCATCACTCAGAATGATACTGCAGTACAAGGAAAAAATGATTGACCTCAACAATTGGCTAAGCTCTGGTGTCATTCTAAGGGGATCCAGTATCTTTATGCCTGGGACGACATGGTCGACAGACCACAATGCTTTGACAGAGATGGCCTGCACCTGTCACCCCTGGGATTCTGGATACTGGCAAAGGCTCTTGCTTCCCCTATAGTGCCTTTTTCAGGCAAGGTTCAAATGACAAATTCACCAGCGTAATATGAACAGGCAAGCAAAAACTGAGGGTAATGCTACTCAATGCTAGAAGTCTAAACCTCAAAATGCACTCCCTTGAGGCACTCCTTAAAATGGAGAATATCGATATCTGTGCAGTGACTGAGACCTGGTTCAAGGCTCCAGAGAGCACCCCTGCATTACCAGGCTATAACCCATACCACACTTTTTGGCCACCTAACCTGGACCGGAACACCAAAGGTGCAGATGTGTCCATATTCATTAAGGATATCCACACCTCCAGGCTAGTTGCTCAGCATAATGCATCCGAGGTTATCCAAGTGCAACTAACTCTGGGCAAAACTGCAATCCAAATTGTAGCTTGCTACAGATCCCCCATCATGCCCCAGGATTCCCACTCCTCTTTTCTTGATATACTGGAAAATATTAGGGTTCAACCAAACACCCTAATAATGGGTGATTTCAACTATCTCACCATTAACTGGGGAAACTACTTATGTACCAACTCCTTCGCTCAACCCTTTCTGGAATTCATAAATTCCAATGCCCTGGATCAACTTATCCACACCCCCACCAGGGGCAACAATATCCTAGACCTAGTCATTACCAACATGAGTGATCGGTGTTCCACATCTGAAGTCAACTCCTAGATGGTCAGATCCGACCATAAGCTAATCACCCTAGATATCTACATCCCGCTCCCACCCCCCATTAAGGAAATCACAGTAAAAAATTTCTCCAAAGCCAACTTCATGCTTCTTAAGACAGAAGTGGTGAACTTCATGACACCCATGCAGATGGACAATACATTTACGACTGCTGAATCTTACACAGATGCACTCTATAAGCACTTACACGAGTGCATGGATTGTGCTATCCCAAAGACAACCAAGATGCTATCCTCTAGAAAAAGGAAGCCAATCTGGTGGTCCCCTGCCATAAACAAACTCTACAACAGAAGGAAGAAACTGTTGCAAAAGAGAGTAAAATCCCATGAGTGGAGGAGTTCCCTGGCCAGCCTCAGTAAGAAGCTGATATCCCTTATAAGATATTCCAAAGCTAGCTACAAAAACAAAATTGCCACTGATTCTAGGGACAACCACAAAGCATTTTATAGCTATGTCAAGAATCTCAATGGCAACACCCAGATCTGCTCTGAGTTACAGCACAACGGCATGAAAATTACAGAACCAACTGATATTGCCAACATCCTGGCAGTGTTAACTTTACCCCCATCTCACCCACTAAAGGGCCCATATCTATACAGGAAGAATGCAGAGTCCCTGTAATCACACCTACGCAGGTAAAAGCTGCACTCTCTAAAGCCAAAAACACATCCATGGGACTGTACAACATCCTAGGCTGTTACATGAACTTCAGAACGAACTGGGTCCCCACCTAAGCACCATGTTCAATCATAGTCTCACATCAGGCTTTGTGCCCACTGAATGGTACACAGCAACAGTTATCCCACTCCACAAATGGGGAGCCACCACTGATCCCGTTAACTATCACCCTATTAGCCTGACGAGCCTGGTCTGTAAGGCCATGGAACGTATCATCATGGAACTCATAAACAAAGACATTGGTAACCTCCAAACTCTGGACCCCACCCAGTTCAGGTTTGTGAAAAGCAAATCATGCCTCCTGAATCTGATTGACTTCTTTGAGGCAGTCACCAAAGCTGTAGATGAGGGTAAGGTGGTTCACACAGCCTATCTTGACCTCGCCAAGGCTTTTAACAGCATCCCCCATTCTGGAGTTATAGCTAAACTCACTAAACTAGGTATAAATCCCTACATCACAAGATGGGCTGCCAATTGGCTAACTGACAGAACCCACACTGTAAAAGTTGCAGACTCCAAATCTGACTTTAAACTAGTGAAAAGTGGAGTACCACAGGGTTTAGTCCTGGGACCTCTCCTGTTTGGTATCTACTTCTCTGAAGTACAGGCTAACACAGAAGGCCTTCGGCTAATGAAGTTCGCAGATGACTACAAACTAGGAGCCATAGTTGAGTCCCCAAATGATGTGAACATCCTACAGAAGGGCCTCACTAAGACAGATACCTGGTATCAGAGCCATGGTCTCAAGCTCAATGCCAAAAAGTGCATTGTCATCGCCTTTGGTAAAAACTTTGTACCCATGAACTACCACATAGGTGGCAGTCTAATTAATGCCGAATGTGTGATAAGAGACCTGGGGACCCAGGTGGACAGTAGTCTCTCCTTTGATAATCACATCGCCACAGTAGTCAGGAAATCCTTCTACAAGGCACACCTCATCACAAAAGGGTTCTCATCTAGGAAAAAAGAGGTCATTGTTCCCCTCTACTCGACACTCATTAGCCCCATTATAGAGTACAATGCCCCTTTTGGAATGTACCTCACAAAACATCTGCAGCAGCTGGAAAGGCCACAGAAGTACTTCACAAAGAGGATTACTTGCCTCAAACAGATGCCATACACTAACAATCTCAAAAAACTCCAGCTTTACTCCATAGCATATCACCTACTCCGAGGTGATCTCTGCCTAACATATAAAGCTATGTCAAACACAGAGCTGTTGGACATGCTACACCTAAAGAAATCCCAATCCCTCTGAGCTACACGCTCTAGGGACCTAAACCTTGTTACCACAATAAACAGGACATGCTGGAGGGATAGATTACTGTCCCAGAGACTTCCAATACTCTGGAACAAGCTACCCATCTATGTCAAGCAAAGTTCCTCATTAGCACTCTTCAAGAAAAATCTTGATAAGTGGATGGGAAATAGGAAATACACCACGGGGATCACTTTGGTGGCTCCGTTCAACAGGGGCACAGGAAAATAACTTTCTTGGGTGGCGTAAGCCAGGGAACCTTGTTGGCTAGGCTTACTTAGGCCCTTGTGCCAATAGTCTAGTACCTACCTATGAACCTATATATGTGTGTGTGTGTGTGTGTGTGTGTGTGTGTGTGTGTGTGTGTGTGTGTATGTGTATGTATGTAAAAATGTGTGTAGCATATAGAATACTATATGTATTTAAATGCATGTCTGACTGTTTTGTGTGTGTGTGTGTGTGTGTGTGTGTGTGTGAGCATTTAAACACAGTTAAATACTTCTAATTTCCTTTTCTTAATGTTTTTAATGCAAAAGCACATAGTAAACACAGGCTAAAGTAAATTAATTTGTATGTTATGGTTGCCATTAATAGTCACATTTCTTTTGTGGACTACAAAATGATCATGCACTCTAACAATGTAAGGACTGACTCAAAGTCAGTGGGAATCTCTTACCCTGGATCTGCATGTACCAGATATGCATCCTCCTCTGGAAGGATGTCACAAAAAAGCATAAAAGATCTTTTTATGAATATTATCATTGCACCTAGTTGACAGAGTTGCCACTTGTCTCTCTTTCTGCAGTTCTGACCTGTGTGTGTGTGTGTGTGTGTGTGTGTGTGTGT
The DNA here is from genome assembly GCF_019279795.1 of Protopterus annectens. Classification (NCBI taxonomy): domain Eukaryota; kingdom Metazoa; phylum Chordata; order Ceratodontiformes; family Protopteridae; genus Protopterus; species Protopterus annectens. The sequence continues at coordinate 291,003,832 of NC_056730.1, read as the reverse complement.
GTGTGTGTGTGTGTGTGTGTGTGTGTGTGTGTGTGTGTGTGTGTGTGTGTGTGTTTGTGTGTTGGGGGGTCTTGAAAATGGTAAATGTGTTGATACTTTACAAGAAAAAATATTTTCTGACTTTTCTTTAAATGTCACAGAAATCTTTGATACTACATTTAAGTTATCTATCATATAAACTATTATAAATAACCAACTTTTAAAGCTTAGCATTTCAATACTGTGATGCTGCTTATGTAAATTTGTCGGTATTCCAAGATGGCTGCTGACTAGTCTGGTCCTTACTCTCTGAGCCCCTCACAGCTATTTAACTTTTGTTTTTTTTTACAACTATACATCAACCTTTTTCCTCAAATTTTTATACTAAAAGATTTTATAAATCTTATTTGGATTATTTTTTCTTCTGGAATTATTATCCTGGGATTTATTTTACCTCAGAACATTCTTGGTCTCTCTGCTGCTGGGACTCCTACTGCTCCAGTCTGTTCCTGGTTCCTGGTATCCTGTTAACTGCATTCCATTTCTGGGCAAGGCTACAAAATCTGACTCCATGGAGACTCAGCCTACAAAGGCCAAATATACTTCAATGCTCTCTCCTGAAAAAGATTCAGGTTCAAAAGACTGAAATCATCTAGACAACCTACAGAAACTATTAATGTAAGTAATAAAGATTTAAATGGCTCAAATTTCCTTTTAGAAGAACTAAAAATAGCATTAAAACCAATCCAAAGTGCTATACAAAACTTTTCAGAACAGTTTACAGACTTTAGTAAATTTTTAAAGCAAATAAACGATAGTATTGTTACTATTGAAAATAAAATCTTAGCTTTGGAGGTTAAAACAGACTTATTGGAAAGTGACTTTAAATCTAGAGATAAAACTGTTTCAGATTTACAAGTTAAATATTGGATCTGGAAGCCAGGAGTCGAAGAAATAACATCATTATTCGTGGTTTACCTGAATCTTATGACAATAAAAACTTGTTATCTGTGACTAAAAATATCTTTGAAACACTGTTAAATTGTGAAGCTTCTTCAAAATCTATAATTGTAGAGAGAGCACACAGAGCACAAAGCAAGATTCTTCCACACCAAGGTTAATTTATACTAAGTTACTAAACTTTCAAGACACTTTCCAGATCCTAGAAACTGCTAAAACAAAGAAACAATTCATATGGAAGTCTCACAAACTATCATTTTCCCAAGATCTTCCTGCACAGATCAAATTAAATAGACAAAAACTAGCCCCTATTATGCTGACTGATAAAAGAGGGATTAGATTTGAATGGCATATCCTAATACCTTGTCTTTCACAGCTAATGACAAAAGATTTGTATGTTCAGATCCTAAAGATGCAAAAGACATTTTTCTTAAAACATTTAAAAGCTTCCTGACACTGTATCTTAATATTCTACTGTTAAAGAACTACAATAAGGTTTGATCTTTTCTTTTCTTTAATATGACAGTATTCGTGTTACATGATTTGTAATTCTGGTGTGACATAATTATATTACCTTAAGAACTTGTCATGTAATTTACACATGATGGATTTGGTGTGACAGTGTGCAGTGACAGGATATATGCTTGTTAGATTTGTGTGGATTAATAGAAGCATTTAAATTCCTGTATTTACTTTTTCTCTTTCTCTCACATATGCTTGCTGTGTAAATAGATAATATGTTAATTTTACTACAAGCTTTGGAGTTACAGCCTTCTGTGTAAGCTAAATGATTTTTGGAGGGAAAAACATTCCATCTCAACATTCTAGCAAGAAAATCTTCCCCTCAGAGTTCCAGCTGATGCTCTGCATGAACATCTACAGTCTCTCTGAGATGGATGGTGATGTCATCATTTGTGAGGAAAGAAGGACAGTTTCAAATACACAAGTCTGCTTGTTTTCAACAAGTATTCAATAGCACTAACTTTTTAATAGATCTGGATATTATTTAAAGTGTTTTCTCTTCATAAATGAAGGTTGCTTTTTAAATTTAAACAGATTCATGTCACATAATATATTCAGTGACTTTTAGTGTGTCTGCATGACTTCAAAGCAAGCTGCTACTTTCATAAAGCAGAGTGAAAATGTTTCTGGAAACAAATGAACAGGTTAGTTTTATATATTAAAATTCTAAAGGATGTGTAAAGAAATGAACATATTTTCCTATTCAGAATATTTTTTCATACAATATTTTATATTATACTGAAGTGTTTAATTTGACAAATGTTACAAAGTATACCTGTTCATATGAAAGTTTCATGTTCTTTCTATTCTCTGCTCTCTCTCTTCTCAGAGGCTGGATGTGATGACGCGGTGGTGGTGCTGCGGTAGCGTTGTCGCCTCACAGTTAGACATTGCCCGTTCGATTCTCAGTTAAAGCCGCCTGTGGTGTGACATCGTGATGAATGCGTTCCTTCGTTGAAGGTTGTTAGGCCTGCGAGGCCCGGCAAGCCAGCATGTAAAACTCTACTGCCAATCATTAGCGGACCGAAGACACACACACACACACACAGTTTATGTTTAAGAAAGCCTTTACTTATTTGAAAGGTTTGAAATAACTATCTTTAATATGATTAGCTGAATCTACATGTATATATTTAAGCCCTTAGATTTACTGCATTTAGCTTGCTTGTTTCTGTTTTAATTAGATTTTCAAAATGTTTACTTTAAAAGCCTTGTCTTTTCATGCTGTTTTGCTATGTTACATCTATAGCTTAGAAGAATAGTATGGCTATATAACCTAACAGAGTCATTAGTAAAATATTCAAAAAGTAGATTTAAAATTATATGTATGCACATTGTTGTATAATCAGTCCAATATATATGATGCTGTTTAAGTTACTATTTAATAATATAATTATACTTTATTCATGTATATTAACTAGTGTTAAAACCTTACAGCTTATAATATTTCATTTTGAATAGTTCCTGTACTATTATTATCTAGTTAATAGATGCATCTCCAGACTGAATTGTTTTTCATTTTGAGATATGGTTGCTTGGTAGTTGTTTTGCTTTATTTGAACTATAACTAAATACTCATTCTACAGGTATTAGTGCTTTTATCATACTAATGGTCATGTTGATTAATGAAATTATCACTAAAGTACTAAAGAAGGTTCAGTAGATAGTGCATGACTATTATCTTTAGTTCAGTAATGCTATGCTTATTTACTTATATTATAATGTTACCAGTTGGTTTTGTTATACTTATATATGTTATCTTACATATCTTTCAGTTTTAATTGTATTACTTCTTATGATAGAGTGTTCTAGTTAAGCAGAGTGTGATTTATTTATTATTTACTTGTTTCTCTTTCTCTTGAAATACTTGAGGAAATACATTTAATCACTATAAATTTCAATTTAAGGATAGGAGCTTTAGATTAGTATTAGAAGTAGGGATTAAGCATGTTGGACGTCTTGAAATTAGTTAATTTTGTATATATTTTTAGTAGTATTACTCGGACTTTATGTTATGTTAGGCTTCCTTTGAGTAATTTGTATTCTAACTTGAGGTTATTATTATCTATAATTACAATGTTTTTTCATGTTCTTCTGCTCTTCCTTTATCACAGGGGATTGGTGGGTAGGCACTAGGGTTAGGATAAAGGTTATTATTATTCATTTCATGGTTCTTAAAAACCTTTTTCTTTTCTTTCAACAAATATTATTTGATGACTTGCTTGAATACTTAAAGACTGTTTTTCTTTTATTTTTTCTTCTTCTTTTTAATGTTGTGTTGGATTTGCACCTTGAGTTCACTTTTATAGCATCAATAATGATTATACTTGTAGAATATGCCTGATGACATAATTTTAGATTCTTGGAATGTTAGAGGGATTCATGATAAACCGAAAAAGTCACTATTATATGATATGATCTTTAAATCATAGGCTAACATTTGTTTTATTCAAGAGACCCATATTTCCGTATTGATTGGAATAAAGAGTTAAAAAAATGGATCAAAAGATTATAGCTTCAGGTGACTCATCTAACTCCAGAGGTGTAGCTATAATCATTAAACAAAAATTCATTGGGAATATTATTGATGAGAAATTTGATGATGAGGGAGGTGGTGCTTATTTACGCTTCTATTGCTGGTTTGGACAAACCCTTATTAATTTTAAATCTATATGGCCCATGTAATTCACAACATTTGTTCATTTTAAAATTTACAATATTCTTGCATCCTATAAGGATCATCATATTATAGTGGGTGGTGACTGGAATGCAGTTATAAACCCTGTAATTGATCATTCGCTCCACTGTCACCTATAATCTTCAATCTACTCTGGCTATAAATGATTTGATGACAGAATATAATTTAATAGATCCCTCCCAAGACTGTTAAAAATATAAACAAGAATGATATATATACTTATTATTCTAAGTGCTATCATTCGTGGTCCAGATTAGACTTCTTTCTAATTTCAGATTATATTTCAAAATATATTGTGGACTTTACTACAGAACCCAGATTCTTTGGATCACTCAAGAATTTCACTAAAATTGAACATAAAACCCAATATCAAAAATAAAACTATGTTTAATAAGTGGACCTTAAATAATAACTTATTGTCAAATGAAGATATTTGCAAACATGCTTCAGAAATCCTAAATGAAATGGTGAATAGTCTTGAATCATCAGACATTCCTTATGACATACAATGGGCTGCATGTAAAGCAAGATTAAGAGGTTTATTTATTAGTAAAGCTGCTTTTTCAAAAACAATACTTTAAGAAAGAGGAATTCTTAAAATCAAGAATTTCTTCGTTGGAAAATCATCTTAGTCTGAACTATGATGCTACTTTAGAAAACAAATTTTTGATTGTCAGAAAGATTTAATTCTGCTTCACCAAAATAACCTCTCCTTAGCTGAACAAAAGCTACTTGCTTCATATTCAGAATGGGCCCAGGTTCCATCTAAATTGTTAGCGAGAATTATTAAAGTTAACTTCAGAAATCCAAATATTACATCTTTATCTTATAATAACAGATTATATAATACTGATGAAGAGATTATTCAACTTTTCACCTCTCTTTACACTGAGTTATATTCAGGTTCTTCTAATTCTGTTAAAGATAATCACTCAAAACTCTTTTTAGACTCTTTGCAGTTCCCTAAACTTAATGATAATCAGCAAAAACTACTTTCTACCCCTATATCGGTACAAGAAATCTCAGATTCAATAGATAATCTTAAATTGGGTAAATCTCGGGACCTGATGGTTTTACTCCAGAATTTTTCAAAACTTTCAAATTGGTAGTTCTTCCCTTTCTATTTAAAGTTTACAATCATATAAGAGTTAATGATATCTCTGATATTCATTGGAACACATCCAAAACCATTCTAATTCTAAAAAATAATAAAGATAAATCTGACCCAGTAAATTATAGACCCATTTCTTTAATTAACGTGGATATTAAGATTCTGTCATCTATTCTGGCTAACAGATTGAAACGGATTTTACCCTCAATTATCTCATCAGATCAATCAGGTTTTATGTCTCAGAGACATGCTTGGGATAATACTCTATCTTTAGAGACTATACTTCATCTCATTAAGAAAAATCCAAACCCTATATATGCTTTGATTATAGATGCATCAAATGCCTTTGACAGAGTATGTTGGAACTTTCTATTTCAAACTATGTTATGTTTTAATATTCCCTTATTCTTTATAAATTTTTTTAAAGTTTTATACAAGAATATGTTTACTAGACTATACATTAATGGTCAATTTTCTGCTCTGATAAAGATCACTAAAGGAACAAGACAGGGTTGTCCATTGTCCCCTTTTCTTTTCAACATTTACTTAGAACCTTTGTTATTGTTTATTACTCAAAATACTTTTCATAACATCCCTAGAATTCTTAATACTAATATTCATTTCTCTGCTTTTATGGATGATTTAGTAATCTACTTTCAAACTCCATTATCTGATTACAGAAAAATAATGAATTCTATTGATTATTTTTCTTTGGTTTCCAACTATCTTTTAAATTCTGCAAAAACTCATATTTTTCCCTTAAATCATTTAGCACACAAATCTTTTGTTTCATCATTTTCAGTTTACTTATAATATAAAATATTTAGGAATCAATTTAGAACACAATAATAAATCTTCCTTTCAAAATAATATTAATAAATTATGGAACTCTATATTGTCTGATATGGACAGATGGAAGCATCTAAACCTTTCATTTCTTTCAAGGGTGGCCATTATTAAAATGAATATTCTGCCTAAATTTCTTTACCAATTCTCATCATCTGATCAGATAATTTCAAAAAATTTTTGAGTCTGTAAATAAAGCTTTGGCAAAATTCATATGGTTCCCTAAATCTGTTAGAATTTCCTATTCTAGATTGGCATTTTCGAAGGACAAGGGAGGTTTGGGTTTACCTAATCTTTATCTCTATTATTTGATTGTCTCATCCAATAAACTTCTTACTATCTCTAAATTCAATAACACTTCTTATCCAAATCACTCTTTATGGATAAAATTATGGTATAATTATGTCATTTCTAATAATTTAAATCCTGAAGCTATTCCCTTTATCTCTCTGGATAGTTTATTTATTAAAAATATATCTACAGTATTTAAACAAAAGATTAGAGATTTCCAAACCTTACTCAAAATGTGTAAACTAGAAAAGATCTCGCACCATGTTCAGCCAATTCATCTAAACCCAAATATATTATTGGACAATAAACTTTTGAACTTAACAAACTATCCTTTAATTAAAAATCTAAAAGTAGGAGATGTTTTGAAATATCTTGACTTGCCTTTATCTGACTGGCGTAAGTTATTGAAAGTAAACTGGAATTACTCACCAATTCTTACACAACTAAGAGCAATAATTAAAAACAAATTTATATCTCTGGTCCCCATAGACTCACAATTGAAAAACCTTAACACGATTATCAAAATACTTTCATCATCTGATAAAATGCTCTCAAACTCATATAAATTAATTAATTCTTTAATGATGGACCACAACTGTCTTTTATCTAATGTTTGGTTGAATTATAATTCCCAATTGTCAGAATCTCAGAAAGTCCTGGCTATTAGACACATTACGGAATTTATCCCTTTTAAAAAATTAGCATACACACAATTATTGATTAATAATGATGCCTACTTTACCCCAATCAAATTAAACAAATTTAACCCAAATAAGTCCGTTCATGCTGTTCTCATCCCCAAGCAGACCTCCTTCATATTCTATGGTATTGTCATTTTTCTCACAGATTGTGGACATCTTTGAAAGTCAGACTGCAGAAAATGGGATATCAAAATCCGAATTTGCTATTCTACATATTCCATTGATTCATCTTTCAAAAGTTGATATTCATGTTATCATTTTTATTTGCTCATTACTAAAACTTTATATAATACAAAATTGGACTGATCGTTCTAAATTAAAATGGGTTACTTTCCAGAAAATGGCTTTTAAATTTATTGATGCTCAAAGATACTTAGGTGGAAGTCCAAAAAGCTATTAGAAAGGTTGTGTTAGAAAAGGTTCTAAACATATTAAATAGTTAATGTTAAATATTTTTTTTTTTCTCTCAGGTTGCCTAACTTGTATATAGTGTACATATGGTGTATGTTTTATTTCTAAATAACTTATCAAAATCTCATGAAGGTTGTTATCACTAGATGAATTGTTATATGTTCATTTATGCCTTCTTGTTATGTATAATCTTTTAATTGTCTTGCTATTCATATAATTAATAAAAAAATTTTTGAGAAAAAAAAATGTAAATTTGTCAGAAGAGGTGACAACTGCCTTTAAACCCTTGACTGATCTAACTGCTTTACTTTGAAAGGGGAGTGTTAAGTTCTCCTCACTGCAATAAAAACAGTGGAAAACAGTTCCACAGCTTTCTGTCTTTTTTTATATCAGCTGCTTTGTTCCTGACATTAGCAGGATTAATTGCCTACCTAAGATTGACCTGACGGTAAACTACAGATTTAACTGTGTCTATATGTCATGCAGGTGGAGACAAGCTCCTCTAAAAAGTATGTGAGATGTGAGAAGTTGAGCTTAAAAAAAAGTAGGTGGGCTTTCCCTTCCTTTGACTCCAATGCAAGGAAATAAAGGTTTTTAAAAGTACATGCAGGTTTCTGGTATCTATACAGTGCTAGAACCATATTGTAGGGAGAAAAGAAACCTAAGGATTGAGTTAAACTGTAGGAAAGGGCAGCATTTTTCTTTAAATAAATGCTGATGAATTTCCTGGGTTAAATGGTTTGATTAATATCAAATGTTTTTAAAAGCTAGAAAAATGTGATTTATGGATTTTGTTATTCATTACTTAGTTCCTGAATAGTTTAAGTGGTCTATTAATTTGAATGCCATGTAATTGTTTTGAATAGGTTCATAGGTTTATAGATTAGTATTACGCTAACTGCCCTTGTGGGCCATTTTAAGCCTAGCTAATTATCCCTTGTGAGACTCAAACCCTGCACCTTGTGTTTGTAAGGCAAACACCTTCACCATTAGGCCACCTGGGGGTATTTGTGTGTTTTAATTATTCTGATGAAGTTCTGTGACAGTGGATGAAAGTGTTAAATAAACCACACACTTTTTGTTTTCTGATCTTGGTCATGTTTTTGGTTTGAAATATTGTTTTAACACTGGATACTGATAGCTGCTACCTTTGTAGTCTACATGGCAGAGTTGTCAAGCAGGAGATAGAAGCACAAGCTGTACCATGTTTACATGATAAAGTCCTCTTGTGGAAAGAGACTCTGACAGTCAGTATGTGCAGTAGGTGGAAGACAAACTGCAGAGGATCTGGTGGTAAATTTTCTTGGCAAGGCTTAGTCTGACACTTTATTGGATAAGGTAGCCATGTCCTAGCAGCTAACACCTAACCAGTTTAAAGAACTCAAAGAAGTACTGGAGAAATTTGGTGATGTTTTACTGTTAAATGTGTAGCAACATGATGAAGCACAATGTGGATACAAGAGACCAGTATCCTTTACAACATGGATACAGGACACAAGTAGCCCATCAATAGGCCCCTTTCCGTGCACCTAGGCAAACTCTGAGAGAGAAACTTCAGGGCATATTAGTACTTGGGGTAATGCAGGAGTCTAACAGTCCTTGGGCATCACCAGTGATGCTTGGGCCAATGGAGGATGACAACACCCAACACTGGGTTCTGAATGGACTGTACAAACTAAATAGTTAAACAAATACAGATGCTTAATCCAGGCCCAGGAGAGACAAAGCCTTATAGCAGCTTGAGTGGGGATAAGTATCTAACCACTAATCAAGAGTTACTGGTAGCTACCCTTAACACCTGCAGTCAGGCAAAGGTCAACATTTATGACCCAATTTGGGTTTTGTGAGTTTACTAAAATGCATTTTGGAATGACAAATGCTCCAACAACTTTCAAAGGCTGGAATATCATATACTTGCAGGAGTGAAAGATTATGCTCTTCATTACCTGAATGATATTGCAATGTATAGTGAGTCATTGTCAGAATATGTTCAACAGGTCATGGAGGTGCTGGGAAGGCTGCAAAGGGGAGGGGTGACTTTTAAGGCCAACAAGTGTCACATGGATAAGGCAGCGATATCTTATCTGGATCCTATGCCAGAACCAGCCAAGACTGTTGCCATTTGTGCATGGTTTGCACCTACTTTCAAAAACAGGTGAGGACATTTTAGGGAAAGTGGGGTATTATAGGAAGTTTGAGCCTTGCTACAGTATGATAGCTACTCTCCTTACAGACCTTACCTGAAATAATAGATCATAAAAAGGTTGTTAGGACTTCAGCCTGTAAGCAGGCATTTCAAACTCTCAAAAGAGACTTTAAGTGGACCCCTTGCACCAGCCAGTCTTCACTACAGTCAAGAATTAGTTTTGCAGGTAGGCATTTCAAACAATGGGGTAAAGGCTGTAAGTAACCATTTTTTTTTCTGAGGGAGGCCATCATATTGTATACTTCAGCTACAGACTTCAAGCCATGGATGAAACTTATGCAGTCATAGAGAAAGAGTGTCTGGGCTTAGGCTGGGCTCTGCAGAAGCTACACCTCTACTTGTATGGCAGAAAGTTCATGTGGGTAGAGACCACGGCACCTTAGAGTGACTACATAGAGCAAGTTGGCAGAATGTAACACCTCTTAGAGTTTAACCTTGCAGTCCCATTATACAACTACCCAAGAGTGGCACTGTTAATGATAATGCAGATGGTTTATCCAGAAAGGGAATGGGATTCTGCAATAAGAGTGCACAGTTAGCTCAGGCTCTGGATCTTGAGGGATGCCTCCAGATGATTTGCTTGAGGTTCTTAAGAGGGGAGAAGTTTAATGTCTGCAGAGAGAATCTGAATTTAAAATATTATGGCTGTATTTTTATCTTTCTTAATTTGGTCTTTAATACATTTGCAAATTGTGGCAAGGCTTTGAGAATACTGCACTGCAGAACAGCATTTATAAGATACCTTAACAGTGACAGGAGAATTAAAGCCTGTAACTCTACTCTCCTGGAGAAAAAATGTAATGTTCGTATGGTGAAATGCAGAGATGTTTCTGTTTAATTGTTACTGCAAGGAGACCATAAACTTTGAGTTAAGGTTGTAAAAAAAGAGTTTATCAGTCAGGAAGCCAAGCAGCTGCTAGAAACTATCCTACCCTGACACAAATGTTCTCCAGGAAGGGCTGACACAGATAAACAACTGATGTCAGAGACATGGACTAAAACCAAATGTCAAAAAATGGATAATAGTATCCTTTGGGAAGTCATCCACCCCTGGTAACTATCATATTGACAACACACCCCTTAGTGTTGACCCAGTAGTCAGAGACTTAGGGTCACATATATACAGTAATCTTGCCTTTGACCATCATGTGTCTAGAGTAGTGAGGAAATCATTCTCTATTGCATAACTTATAAAGAAAGGTATGGCATCTAGGTCCAAGGAAGTCATTATTCCATTGTATTTAGCATTCATCAGAACTATGATTGAGTACAGTGCCCCCTTTGGTATGTAACTAACCAGGCACATCCAACAATTGGAATGTCCAGAGAGGTTACTCACTAAAAGAATACAGGGCATACGTAACATGTCATATGCAGACAGGCTCAAAGCCCTATCCTTGTATTTTGTCTCCTATAGGCTGTTTAGGGGAGATCTATGCCTGGCATACAAGGCATTGTCGGACCCCACCCTGATGGACCTCCTGCATATCTGAAAAACAAACAGCACCAGAATTACTTATTTTAAAGACTTGAACCTTGCCTGTGATATAAATAGGACCTGTTGGGCAGACAGGTATGTATCCCAGAGACTACCCATTCTCTGGAACAGGCTCTCCATCCATGTGAAGCGGAGTTCTTCCCTAACCGAATTCAAGTGTAACTTGGACAATTGGATGGGGAACAGGAAATTCATCCTTGGCTTGGCACCTATGTCTCTACTGGATACAGACAAGCTGTAAATGGTTAATTTCCCAGGTCCATGCTTGTAAATAATACATCTCTTAAGCATCTGCTTACAGTTATCAAGGGTACCAGAACTTGTCAGAGATTTGGAATGCATGGCTAAGCTTAAAAAGGCCCTAGTGGTTGTTCGCCTATTACACACCTATGAACCTATAAAAAGGAGTCTCCTATGACCAAAATAATGTGATGTGTGCTGGTTTGCTTTATGGACTTAGAGGCTGAGATGCCATGAGATGTGGCTGCATGTGCCTTGGTGGGTGTTGTTTTGATAGAGGTTGCCGAGGATTTTTATATTACGTGCAACATCTGGCAGGCCTTTGGTGTTTACGAAGATTACATTTAAGAGCCTCAGCATATGTGGGTCTATGTGTCTGGTCCATACTATGTATGGTGGTGTAGTGTGTGCTTTTCTGGCAACCTATTTGGTATTATAAGTGCTTGTATCTGAGAGCCTTGCCTCCAGCGACATTGTGAAACTACAGCTCTCACATACCGTATCAGTATGTTTAAGAATCAGGTGGTTGTCAGTAAACATGACACAATTGCTACATTGCTTCGGGATGCCCATATCCTCCAAACTGGCTGAAAAAAAAAGTAGGAAAGTGCATATCCATGGTTACAGATCCTTATTAAGTGATCTAGAAGGGGGGGGGGTGGTACAAGAGGGGTTTGCAGTTGCGTAGCTTAGGTAAAATCAAGACTAAATCTAAACTCATGGGATGGTGCACCTCAATGAGAAAATTAGTTGATCTTTGTGCAACTAAATACTGAGGAAATTTCAAAGGCAGTTTTATAGGAACATTCCATTTGTAAGTGTCTACATCAATACAAGGTGGTGTTAACCACCTCTCAACTAAGCCAAGCCTTGTGCAAATTACACACCATTATAGAGGCTCAGAAAACCAATAAATAGGAAAATAGCCCTCTGGCCAATCACAATACGCCTACTTCAAGATTTTGTCAGTGATTTTCAGCACAGAATGAGACCAGGCTACTCTCCACTGCCACTAGAATGTAGATCAGTTGGACTAGCCCGGTCAACAAATGTAAAATAAAATAAAATAAAATAAATGTAAAATAAATAAAATCATTGAAAGAGCCTGGAAGTACAGTAGATAATCAACTTAAACAGTAATCCAAGATGAATGTGCAGGAAATAATTTATTTATTTATTTCACATTTGTTAGCCGGGTTAGTCCAACTGAGTTTGCAAACAAATGCATTTTCAGTGGAGATCTGAGGGGAAAAGCCCCAGCAAACATAAGTAAAGATAAAGTGACAATATACAAATATTAAATAATCACAATACAAAATAATTGTAAAACAGAAAAGGTTATTAACTATTTGCATTGCATTGATAGTAAGCAACCCATTTTCAGTGGAGACCCAAGGGGAAAGAGCCCCAGCAAATATAAGCAAAGATAAACATACAGGACAAAAAACTATTAAAAATAACAATGAAAATACAAAATTAATTATAAAGAGAAAAACAAAAGAAAAAAAAAATATGAACATTAAGGGTTGCACTGATAGTGGTCTAAAATTTATTACATATGAGAATAAGAACAAAAAAGATAATTGTTGTTCAAAAGAAGGACGATGTATAAACAGTGATAGGAAGTGGGGGAAAAGATAAATAGTGTGGAGAAATGGGAGGGAGAGAAAGGAGGGGGCTATAGTCAGGCTATAGTAGTAGAGCTGAGGGTTTAGGAGGTTAGTTTAAGCAGAAGTCATTAACAAAGAAAGAAAGTTAGGAGATGCAACAGGTTATACAATAAGACAGACTTTCAAGTTTAGTAGGTGGGATTTAAGTTCCTTTTTAAAACAGGGAAATGAAAATAACACAGTAACTCAAGCAGCAAATACTTAAAATAAGCAAGAATGCATAATTTAACAGTTTAAATGCAATGGCAAAAAGAACAGTACGCTAAGATGATCTAAAAAGCAAAATAGTACCACTAGTCCCACGTTGCTTTCTAAGAAGTATTATTGATCCAGATGTTAATTATTTATTTACCAGGATGATGTGGCAAGGCACAACCCTTTTCAGTGGAGGCCTAGGGAGAAAAAGCTCCACATGAATTTAAACAAAACAATAAATAGGTTTCTACAATACCATTTTCAAACTGTTGTACAGCAGAAAATAAGCAGAAAATTCAATAATTTATAAATATATATGAGCAGTATACATTCAGCAAAATTTAACAATAACAATGAGTGCACTTTACAGAGTGAACTGAGAAAGATTATAGATCACAAGCAGAATAAGACACATAGGAGAATGGATATAAAATAGCGAGAGGGGAAGGTGTAGTAATGAGAGAGAAAACATGGAATATCAATTGGGACTAAAAGAAAAGAAAAACTGGATTAGTTAATATAGGATTAAGTAAAAAGAAATAGTATTAAGGCAGGGGTGGAGCAAGAGGAAGTCCAATTATCCATGAGATGCCTTTTTTTTGGAAATTTTTAAAGGATTTGTGTGAAGAGTCTACTCTTACAGGGAATGGAATGCAATTCTATATTTTTGAGACATGACATGAGAATAGAGAGTTTCCTGCTGAGTTGATTTGGTGACACTTAGTACGTTATTATCATTTGATTGTAGTGTTCTGTTTGGTGTATACAAAGTAAGAATATAGCCTAAGCTTGGGCATTTTCAGAGTTGTGGATTAGAATGTGTTCCATATTCAGTTGAGAGTAAGGGTCTATATTATATTAGCGAATGCACTAAATTGCGAACCCTATATAATCGACCCACAATACCTGAAAATCCAAAATGTGGAACACACGGATCAGTGATTTTTTTCCCATGGAAAAAAAAATCGCTGATCCGTTAAAAAAAAAAATCCAAACACAAAATAAAGTGGGGGGGGCTTCACCCCCCACACCCCTTATTTAAATATACCAACTCCGAGATCGCATCACAGTGGAGGAAATGGTAAAGTTCAAAAAATGACCCAGTGATTTTTTTCCCCTAGGAAAAAAAAAATCACTGTTCCGTGCTTTTGGCATTTTGCCATTTTATGTAATCACGCTTGACAAAACAGCATTCGTAAATGTAAGCGTTCACTGAAATAATAAGAACCTGAAAGTAAAACAAGCAGTGAGGGAGCTCTAACCTGAGGAGCTTTTTTTAGGGCTAAGCAGTGGTGGGACCTGTATGGCAGGTTAGCTGCGAATTTTGCAGTTTTGTTACAATACTGTTCTAACAGGTTCAGTTGGGTGGTTTGTAAATTGATGAGTATGGGGGACCCTGTACAGAAGAGGTTAAAGTAGGTATGCTGAGGCTGTACATACTTTTGTTTCTTCGGTTAAAAATGAGTTAATTCTGTACAGAAGACCAAGTTTTTGATTTGTTTTGTTTTTGACTGTTTCTTTTATATGGCGATCAAATTTCATATTTTCATCAATTACTACTCCTAACAGCTTGTAGTGTGAAACAGTTTCAGTTGTGGTGTTATTGGAAGAGATGATGGTGAAGTCGGGTTTGTTGTCTTGGAATGTTTTAGGAGTAAAGAGAAGTAGTTTTCATTTTTTTATGTATTCAGTATATGGGCTGTTGTCTTCTCTTAGAAGATTCCCTGGATAGAACCTATAGCAGTTGGATGCAACAGAAATCCAAGCTGCACAAAGGTCCTGAAGCATTTCTCAACAAAACTGAAACCAGAGCACTTGGTGAAGTCCCATACATACTGCACTATCAGAGACCAGCAGGACCAAATGCCCCTATGCCCCTTCTCTTAATATGTGCAAAGGAGTAGCTTTAATCCCAAGCTAGTTTGTAAGAATCAGTTTTCAGACATTCCTTAGACTGATAGTCTCTAGGAATGCTAGGAAATAATGCTTCTTCTTTCACCAGGATCAAAACAGAAGTAATACTTTCAAGCTGATTCCTAAGAAGCAGTTCTAGGCTCACCACTGATTGTTAGCCTCGTTCCAGGTGTTACAGATATTTAAAAGTAAGATGGAAAAAAGGATTAATAACCTGAAATTTTCATTGTGTACTAAGTGAGAGGAATGGAATGAAATGAGATAACTCAAGCTTTAAAAGTCTAAGGGAAGGCCTTCCCAGTTATAAGTGTACAGTAGAATCAGCAGAAGACATGAGACTGGGAGGATCACCCAAAGTCAAGTTTATAGCAGGTGAAGGCAACTGAAAAGCCACCAAGTTTAAAAGCACAATAGCAATGGGGTGAGTGGATGGCAAAAATCAGATGCAGCCAGACAATAGCAGAGTCACAAAACATCTCAGTTAAATAAAAATGCAGCTAATTGTTTGCACCTAAATAAGAAATTCTGTTTCTCAGCTTCTGTCACTAATTAGCTAAACTGGATTTATTTTCAGTCATATACAATAGTTTATATCTCTGCTCCATTCCACTGCAGTCTGTTTATGAATTGTGCAGGGCCCTGGTATGATGTTTGGACCATGCACCAACGCTGTGTAAGTGCATTTTAATATGCATTATATTAATCAGCATTAAATCTGTCTGCAAACTCTTGTATGATAAAGTCATTATATCTATTATACCATTTGCATCTCGGATAGCATTCATACTATTTGTATTCTGTCATGTCCAATAAATTGAAAATATGTACTTTATTCTTTATTAAAATGTAAATTGAATTCATTTAATTTATTATTTATATTGTATAAATGCATTGTTAGGTTGTTGTAGCCATTTCATAATGTCAGTGCTTTAGTTAACATCACTTTAAGCTCCAAGGTAGCTTTCATAAATCCCTGGCGTGACATCTTTGACAGATAACATAACTGTTGAACTAGTCCCCAGACAAACTGCCTGTGCATTTTCGCATTGTTTTTGCTGCCAGATAAAAGATCCTGTACTCCACCAAGTATTGTAATATAAACCAATGATTCTTTCCTTCCTCCTGACATAAGAGATCTGGAAAAATGCCACTCAGTCCCTGTCCACCCCACTTACTGCACAGCAGATGGGTCCAGAAATTAAACAGGGTCACAGTCAGGGCTCCATTCCATTGTGCCTGCTTTTCTTTTAGCTAGTCTTTTGCTTCAATTGTTTTCAAATGTTATTAACTTCCTCAGAGGCAGAGTCTTTTAATGTGAACATATTTGTAAAAAAGGAACACAAACAATCAGATGTCATCTCTAAAGTACCTGTTTGGCTGGCTAGCTTTGCATGCTACTGCAGTACTGAATGTATGGAGTATACAGTACTATGCACTTTCCTAAAGTCCCTGTATGACTTGGGCTAATAGCTGCTTCATTTCTATGACATTCTGCCAATAATTATAACAACCAATTTTTACTTCATTGTGTTGCAACTCATTTAGTTTTCTGTAGGTTGACTTTTGCATTCAGTACAGGTTTGTCACTGACTTTTATCTGCTTCTGGTGGCACTGAGTCTCCTAGCAGTGTCTCTATATACTGACACTTTCATTGGTCATTACTTCAGCACTGGTGACACTTTCATTGGTCATTACTGCAACACTGGGATCTTGTTCTAACAGATCTCCATTTACTTCACCTGGACTCATAAAACATATTTTCTGTTGCTTTTGGTAGATGTGAATGGATTTGACAGCTTGAGCCAGGTGCTTTTAACATTTCTTTCAGATGATATACTGATACAGCTTCATGATGCAGAGCAGTGGTATGTCCTTCACAGTAGAGCACTTTCTGAAACCAATTTTTATTTTGTCAGGCTGCTCAGTGCATTTCCTATGCTACTCTTGCCTCCATTTTAACATTCTGAGCCACATCTTCTTCAGAATTACTGAGAATGGTCATAGATGCCATATCTCTCTATAATTTTTCTCTGTTATCCAATTTCATCATGTCCAGCTTTTGTATATAACCTGACCTGACTCACAGTGCCCATACTTGAAAAGAAGGGAAATGTTACTGTTGTTCTGATCAAATATCCCTTTCACCTAAAGTAGCACCATATGTTGTGACTGAAGTGAGATGATAAGGCCAATGCACTTAGTTGGCTAACAAATAAATAAATAAACTCTAAAAACTATTTTACAGTAGTCTTGCTACTATATAGGTTCATAGGTTCATAGGTAGGTACTAGGCTATTGTCCCTAGGGCTTATATAAGCCTAGCCAAAAAGGTACCCTGGCTTTCGCCATCCAAGAAAATTATTTTCCTGTGCCACTGTCGAGCAGAGCCATAGAAGTGATCCCTGGGGTGACTTTCCTATTTCCCATCCAATTATCAAGATTTTTCTTGAAGAGTGCTAATGAGGGGCTTTGTTTGATATAGATAGGTAGTTTGTTCCAGAGTATAGGGAGTCGATAGGTAGTTTGTTCCAGAGTATAGGGAGTCTCTGGGACAGGAATCTATCCCTCCAGCATGTTCTGTTTATTGTGGTGTCAAGGTTTAGGTCCCTAGACTGTGTAGCTCAGACGGATTAGGATTTCTTTAAGTGGAGCATGTCCCACAGCTCTGGGTTTAATATAGCTTTATATGTTAGGCAGAGATCGCCTCTGAATAGGTGATATGTGATGGAGTTTGAGACAGTCCGTGTAGGGCATCTGTTTGAAGCCAGTAATCATCTTTGTGAGGTATTTCTCTGGCCTTTCCAGTTGTTGTAGATGTCTTGTGAGGTAAATACCAAAAGGAGCGTTGTACTTTATAATGGGTCTAATGAGTGACAAGTAGAGGGGAACAATTACCTCTTTTTTCCTTGATGAGAAACCTTTTGTGATGATGTGTGTCACATACAGGGAGGTATATGTGGTGCAATATCAGCAGTATGCAAAGATTGTCAGGTTTTACTTAGGAATATTTGTTACCATAAAGACATGTTCAAACTCTAGAACATAGGAATATAAGATAAAGATTTAGAGCAGCCCAAAGAAAGAACGAGGGGAGGAGGTGTAAGGAAGATAATGGAGATGAGATGACAGAGTAAGTTATAGTTGTGATAACAGCACAATGAGTTTTGTACAGCAGAGAATTATGGCATGAATTCATATAGCTATATTAGTACCAGTTTAACCTGGTGCAGGTGCAGAGCAGTTTACCTGTCAGGTGTTGCTTCATTGGGCATTTAGTCGTTTTACCATAGTTTACCACTCCAGTCTGTCAGTTGCAAAGTATCAACTGATAAGCTTGGGTCCCAGTTGGCTATCATTTTGTGTGAGTTTTTTCACTTTTCTCCCACCCATCCTTCATTATTACCCACCTAACCCTCATGCCCCATCCCTGCTGAGTCAACCAGCCACTCCATGTCCCCCAGACTTATTCCAGTATTTGCTGGGGCTAGTCACAGAATGCAGGTAATGAGGTTCAGTACATCTGTGCTTCTGTTCAGGAGGGGCTTACTTTGGCCTACCTTGTTCCTCCCTCCTCCCCTTTGTGGCAGCATGGTATGGTCCTAAGTGGGAGTGCAATGTGGGTTCCACTGCATATCATCCTGCCTCTGTAGCAGCTCAGCTAAGCCCCACTGTCCACCCTAACCACCCCTCTTCTGGAAGTGTCCTTAGCTTCCACCAGGGATCATTGTCTGGAGATGCCCACATAACGCTCTCCCTCCAAGGAAGGGCATGCCCATCCCTCCCTGCTGCTATATCAGTTGCCAGAGATGCTAAATGAACCTGAGTTGCCTGTGTTGTAGTCAAGACTTTATTCCTCTACACCACCAGGAGCAGCTTATTCTGTGTGAGGTTTAGTGAAGTTTTCTGATGTCTGAGTCTTGTCAGCTGAGCACTGTTTTTCCATCTAGGATGACATTTGCTACCAAAAGGCATTAGCTTTTGTTTTTATGTAACATTGTCGCATCCACACAAACTAAAATTTTTGCAACTTGGTCTAACACTGTGTCCAGCCGATGATACAGCTTATTTTTTATTCAAATTCTTTAGTCTGACTAAACACTGCATATTTTTACAGTTTTATAGTTTACACAAAGTATTTTTAGGTCTGAAGATGATCTAGAAATGCAGACTCCTTTTAATTTTAACAATATTTGGTTACATCCATTCAATCATCTAAAAGACACTTAAACATTGAAAGTGACTCTACATGCTTAACAAAAGATGCCAATTTATTCTACAGTCTGTAAATCAGCCTTGTGACAAATCTGTCCCTGGTGAACTACTTGTAATGGATTATATGATCTTGTATTTCTCAGAGGAACCAAGAGGTCAAGATTTAGTACAGCCCTCAGTGCATTGTCCTTAAGGGACTGAAAAGCCAAACATAACTTATCCCTTACAAAGTGGTAATTCACACAAAAGCAGGTTCAGTTTAATTACTTTATCACTGTAAGGAAAATCTGTTTTAGAATGAATTTTTTAGAAAGTTTTCTCTGAATTATTTCAAGACAATTTATATTCATCAGAGTGAATACACAGAAAGAGGTGACCATTACAGTGACCATGAAATAGTGGCAGACCACTTTGCAATTAAGCCATGATAAAGGACAAATTATTATTGCAGAGATAAAAATTCAAAGGGAGGTATTCCAGGGTGACTCTGTCACTGCTGCTATTCTGCCTTGCCCTTAACCCATTACGCTGTCTACTTAACAGCTTAGGACATGGCTATAATTTGGTTCCTAGAAAACAACAAAGTGTAAAGACTTCTCATTATCTCTTTGTCGATAATTTAACACTGTATAGCTCATCAGATGAGGAACTGAAAGCACAACTACAAGTTGTCAAAACATTTTCAGATGATATAAGAATGTCATTTGGTCTTGATAAATGAGCAAAAGCAACCTTTAAAGCAGGAAAACTGCAGCACCAAGAAAACATCAGTTTGGGACAAAAATGTGATATAAAATAACTTGATCAAGAGGGAGTCTATAAATATTTCGGAACTGATGAATGATCAACAATAAAACAAGAACAAATATGAATACAAAATTAGTAAGGAATACTTTATAAGACTTAAATTAATTCTGAAAACAGCGTTGACATCTAAGAACAAAATCCAAGCTATAAACCAATTTGTTCTTCCTGTCCTAACTTACAGATTTGGAGTAATTGATTGGCACCAAAATGTGTTGGACAGATTAGACAGGAAAACAAGAAGGATGCTTCATGCTCACCAAATGATTTATAAAAATCAGTGCATACCAAGATTATATATTCCCCTTTCCGAAGGAGGGATGGGCCTCCTTGAAATTGATTACATGTATAGAACTGCAATCATGGGACTCCACACATCTGCTGACCTTACAAGATAAAATGTAGTGAAAGTTTTGAAACATGAGGAGAATAAATCTAAGATGACTTCCCTGCTTAGTCTAGCAGAAGCCTATCAGTGTCAAGCAGGAATGGAAATCAAACCACAAGTAGATAAAAATCAGGCAGCCACTGAATGTGCCAAAAAACAAAAGAAATAATATAAGGTGATGGACCAGATGAGAAGGCAAGAAATGTTGAAATGCAGAAATGTAATTGCAAGTATAGAAAACTTTTGGAAGAACCTCATGTTGATCAGGAATGGCTAAGGAGAGGTGAATTCAAACTAAGAGATGAAAGGTTAATATTGGCAGCACAACATAGTGGCTACGTGCATGTTGGTTTACAAAGTCCATTGAACATGTGGGAGAAACAGACAAATATAGCTTTTGTAAAACAGAATTGAAACCAGTTGTACACCTCATTGCTGGTTGTGACATAGTAATGGCAGAACGACTGTGTACTGAAAAGCATAATAATATGGCAAGACTGTTGCACTGGGGATTGTGCAATCATTATGGTACTGAAATGGCTGTAAAACACTAAAAACATGAGCCACAAAACATCACAGAAAATGATAAAGTCTATATTACATAGGATCACCCATTACTAACAGTTCAAAAGATAGATACTAGAAAACTGGATACGGTGGTCCATGAAAAGAAGACAAAAGTAGCACTGATCATTGAAATTGCTACACCCAGTCATTACAGTGTCTTGCTTACAGAGAGACACAAAGTCATAAAATATCAGGATTTGCAGGCAGAAATGAGAGTAATGTAGAAGAAACATACCCAGACAGTTCCAATAGTAGTAGGAGCAACGGGTGTTATAAAAAAGACTCTACAATCATATTTAGAAATGTTACCAATACATGTAACTCCATACAAATTGCAGAAGGAGTCATTACTGGGCACATTGCGGGTGCTGCAAAGAGCACTTCTGGCTGACATCAAAGACTGAAATAATGCTAATTTCATGAACTTTAATCGCACTTTGACATAGGAATGGGGGTCCAGTCCCATCACGGTATTAGAACCCAAAAGACTTGGAGAAGTTTAAAAAAAAAGAGGCATTGTATTCAAGAATCAGCTGTATGATTGACTTAAATAAGTCTTATAGAGTATTAAAGTCCCTTGAATCTGTAATCTTAAAGGAAACCTCCACCTTAAAACTAAAAAAACATACTTTTTTTCATTTTTTTTTCATTGTATCTTAGTTTTTGAGCTATTTTAATGCCTCAAAATCACGCCAAGTGCTTATTTTACAATTTTAATGTGCTTCTCTCAAAATGGCAGATGATGGGGCCTGCTTTGGCAATGTGATCTTGTTTTCTTGCTTTTATTCCTTCTTCCCAGAATACATTTCAAGTCCTCTTTATATGACTCATGCTAGACATAAGGAAGTGGTGCTGTTTTACCATGCCACTAAGATTGAATGGAAGGACTGTGAAGCACTGTCATCTAAACACACTTTCTGTAACAGAGCTGCTTCTGTGTTTACCTGACTGAACCTCATTTATGTGTCTGTCGTAGCTTGTTGTATGCTATAAATAGCTGTTAGCTACCTGCAGCAAAATAAAGTAGATAAAACAACTTTTTGTAAGAGAAGTCTGTTGTAGTCCTAATAGATTTGACAAACCCTCCCCACACTCTCATGCTGAGGTGTGAAAACTCTTACTGTAGTAAATGATCCTTGCTGTACATTTACAAGTGACAAGTAGTAGGACTCTAAACATAGTCTGTCGGCTACTTCCCAATGCCTTCAGTGGGAGGATTTTTCTCTCTCATGAATGATGCAGACTTAAAATGTGCTTTACTAGTTCCTCAATTATTTCTGTCATGTTCACCCTCCTTTTTTCTATTTCATATTTATTTATACTTTGGTAACCAGGAAAGTTAACTGGTCCCAGGCAGTACAAATAAAAAATGATTGTCTTCAATAATTGGCTAAGTTTCTGGGGTCATTCTATGGGGATCCAGTATCTGTCTGCTTGGGACAACATAATTGACAGACCTCAATGCTTTGCCAGAGATGGCCTGCATCTGTCAGCCCTGGGTTTCTGGGAACTGGCTAAAGCTCTTGCTACCCCTATAGTGCCTTTTTTAGGTGGTGTTCCAAAGACCAAATTTACCACCGTAACAGCTATAAATAAATGCAATCTGAGAGTCATGCTGCTCAATGCTAGAAGTCTAAATCTCAGGATGCACTAGCTTGAAGCACTCCTCAAAATGGAGAACATTGACATTTGTGCTGTAACAGAGACTTGGTTTAAAGTTGCAGAAAGCACCCCTGCACTACCAGGCTATAACTCATTCCATACCTTTTGGTCCTGAAACATGGACCATAGCTTCAAAGGCGATGGTGTCTCCATATTCATAAAGGATATGCACACATCCAGACTAGTAGCCCTGCATAACACATCTGAGATACTTCAGGTACAACTAACATTGGGTAAGACGGTGATCCAGGTCATAGCCTGCTATAGGTCCCGAACCATGTCCCTAAACTCTCACTCCACGTTCCTAAGCACTCTGGAATCTATCAAGGTCCAACCCAACACTCTCATACTAGGAGGCTTCAACTACCTCTCCATCAACTAGAAGAACTACTCAAGCACCAATACACTGGCCCAACACCTCCTGGAATTCATCAGTTCCAATGACCTGGACCAGCTCATTCTGACCCCCACTAGAGGAAGCAACATCCTTGACCTGGTTATTACTAACATGGGTGACAATTGCTCTACACCAGTAGTCAGTCTCTCCCTGGTCAGACCTGATCATAAACTAATCACCATGAAATTCCACATCTCACCCACACCCCCGCAAAGGTAACCACCTTGAAAAACTTCTCCAAAGCTGAATTTGGGCTACTAAAAACAGAGGTGGCTAACTTCACGGCACCCATGACAATGGAAAATAGCTGCATGACTGTCAAATCATACACCAATGAACATGTACATAAATGCATGGAACTAGCCATACCCAACAAAACCAAGATGCTCTCCTCCAAAAAAAGGAAGCCAACCATGTGGTCCCCTGTCATCAGTAAACTCTACAACAGAAGGAAGAAACTGTTACAGAAAAAGGTGAAATCCCAAGACTGGAAAAACTCCCTTATTAGCCTCAATAAAAAGTTAAGATCCCTCATCAAATCCTCTAAAGCCAGCTATGAAGGCAGAATTGTGGCAGACACTAAAAACAATCACAAAGCCTTCTATAGTTATATCAAGAACCTCAACGACAATACCCAGATTTGCTCTGAGTTACTGCACAATAGTACCTCCTATACTGAGCCAATAGATATTGTGAACATACTGGCCGACAGATCCAGTGCCAACTTTACCCCTCTCTTCCCCCTAAAGGACCAATCACAATACTGGAAGGATGCCAGGCACCCAACATTACTGTAGCACAGGTTAAAGCTGCATTTTCCAAGGCCAAGAATAGAGCTTCCATGGGACCCGATAATATCCCTGGCTGTCCCTACCGAATGGTGCACTGCTACAGTCATCCCTCTCCATAAAGGAGGAGCAACTACAGACCCTGAGAATTATCACCCCATTAGCCTGAGGAGTCTGATATGTAAAGCTATGGAGCACATCATCATGGACCTGATTAACAAAGATATAGGAAATCTCCAAACTCTAGACCCCACGCAATTTGGCTTTGTGAAAGGGAGATCATGCCTGCTCAACCTGGTTGACTTTTTTGAGTCAGTCACCAGGGCTGTAGATGAAGGTAAGGCAGTGCATACAGCCTTCTGCAATCTGGCCAAGGCATTTGATACCATTCCTCACTCAGGAATTGTTGATAAACTCACCAAACTAGGCATCAACCCATATATCACTAGATGTGTTGCAAATTGGCTCACAGATAGAACACACAGTGTGAAAGTAGCAGACTCCAAGTCAGACTGCCAACCAGTCACAAGTGAAGTCCCACAGGGATCGGTCCTGAGTCCTCTCCTGTTTGGCATCTACTTCTCAAAATTCAGGCCAACACAAAGGTACTCTGGCTGACCAAGTTCACAGATGACTGCAAGCTGGGAGCCATTATTAACTCCCCAAGTGATGCAGACATCCTACAGAAAGGCCTCACTGAGACCAATGACTGGTGTCGAAACCATGGCCTTAAGCTTAATGCCAAAAAATGTGTTGCCATCCCCATTGGTAAAAACTCAGTTCCCACTAAATTACCACATAGATGGGAGCCCACTGAACACTGAAGGTATTATAAGAGACCTGGGGACGCAGGTTGACACCAACCTCTCCTTCGACCACCACATTGGCACTGTGGTCAAAAAGTCCTTCTATGTGGCAAATCTCATTACCAAGGGTTTTGCATCCAGGAAGAAAGAGGTCATCATTTCTCTACTCTTCCCTCATTAGACCAGTCATTGAGTATAACACCCCATTTGGCATGTACCTCACTAGACACCAGCAACAGCTGAAGAGGCCACAGAAGTAACTCACGAAGAGGATTCTAGGCATTAAACACATGTCCTACACAGACAGACTCAAAAGATTCCAGCTATTCTCTGTCTCATATCGCCTACTTAGAGGTGATCTTTGCTTGACTTACAAAGCCATGTCTGACCCAGCTCTGTTAGAAAAGCTACATCTAAAGAAATTCCAATCCCTCCTCACCACACACTCCAGAGACCTCAACCTCATTACCACAATCAACAGAACATGGAGTGACAGGTTCCTCACCCAGAGACTGACCATGCTCTGGAATAGAATTCCCATACATGTCAAGCAGAGCACCTCGCTGTCCCTCTTCAAGAGAAATATTGATGAGTGGATGGGTAATACTAAAGTTCACCCCAGGGATCACTCCAGTGGGTCTACTTGATAGAGGCACTGGGAACTAATGTCGGGCGGCATGATGCCAGGGCACTTCTATGGGCTAGGTTTGTAAAGGCTCCAGGGCCATTAGACTAGTATACACCTATGAACCCTTTTCAGCCACAACTTAGGCTACATTGACAAAGATAATAACAATCATTAAATGCACTTAGCAATGCAAAGAAAAAAGTACTGACATAAAAACATTGACCAAGATTGCATGTGCAACACATAGCCAATGTGTGACAGTGACCAAGTAAATCATTGAGCAACATTTACTAGAATGTATACATTAATAATGCTTAACTATACTATGTTGCTTATTATAAATAATTCATTGTATGCACACATGTTGCACACACACACACACACACACACACACACACACACACACACACATACACATATATAGTGTGTGTGCGTGCATGTGCTTCTGTATATGTGTATGTGTGCAAAGTACGTGTACAAAAGATTATGACTGTGTGTGTGTGTGTGTGTGTGTGTGTGTGTGTGTGTGTGCGTGCGTGCGTGTGCGTGCGTGTGTGTGTGTGTGTGTGTGTGTGTGTGTGTGTGTGCATTTAAACACAGTTAAGTACTTCTGATTTCCCTTTCTTAGTGCTCTTAATGCAGGGGCGCATAGTAAATGTATGTTAAAGTAAATTCAGCAATATATTATGGTTGCACTCTAACAATGTAAGGACTGGCTCAAAGTCAGTGGGAATCTCTTACAATGGATCTACATGTAACAGATATGCACCCTCTCTAGAATGACATCACAAAAAAGCATAAAAGAGCTTTTTATGAACAGTATCAGTGTACCTAGTTGATAGGATTGCCACCTGACTCTCTGCAGTTCTGGCTTGTGTGTGTTGTGGGGGGGGCCTTGAAAGTGGTAAATGCATTGATGTTTTACAAGAAAAAAAAATTCTGACTTTTCTCTAAATGTCTTTGATATTATATTTAAGTTATCTTAACATATAAACTATTATAAATAACATTTAAAGCTTAGCATTTCAATACTGTGTTGTTGCTTATGTAAATTTGTCAGAAGTGTTGACAATTGCCTTTAAACGCCTGACTGATCTAATTCCTTTGTTTTGCTATGAAAGGGGAGTGTTAAGTTCTCCTTTAAGGAAAACTCTTATATTTTTCAATGTTATTACCTTTACATTATGGAAGGTTTCTTAAATAAAAAGTTGTTGTTAATTGTGATAAGTAGGTACTTCATACTTTCACCAATAGAAGGATTATCAACATTCAGATTAATTTTGGAGTCCAATGATAATTTGCTGAAAGTCATAACATAACTCCTATTGTAACTGAATGTTAACCTTAAATTCCAGTCCAGGATTAAACAGACGACAAGTAGGTATTTAGTACTTCCATATCATTTTGTGTGGTGATAACTGACCCAGTATTATAGTCATCTGCATATTCTGTATAACAGCAGTTCAGACACCAAGAAAAGGTAGAAAGCACATAATTAAATAAAACAGTACGTAACACAGACCTTGAGGAACACCAGAGATTAAAAGTCTCCATGAGGAGGATTCACCTATATCATGACTCGCTGTGATCTCCCCTGGTAGCTTGCTGTTAACTCCATGAACAGCATATGTGTTAATGTCATGTAACAAAAGACTAAGTTCACTTTATGCAGAAATGTGTCAAACGTTTCAGCAAATTTAAGTATATAATGAAGGCACTTACACTTAAATTTTGAGCCTTTCCAATTATCTCAGGATTCTATCGTACATGTCAGGGTAGAACATCCAGTGACAAATCTATGTTGGTTAAAATATACAGACAAAGTATGTTTGAAGCTGTTTTTGAGCCAGCTAAGTAAACAGTCCTCAAAACATTTCCCTGAATGGACATTTAGGCCAATAACTAGTTTCATCCTTATAAATAGGTACTATTGTTGACTGTTTTCTGTATTCTGGAACAAATCCCTTCTTTAAAAAGCATTTCAAAATAGTAACTAGGGGCTCAACCAAGCAATCCTTCATGAAACAAAATAGAAAAATGGGAATGTAGTCACCACCCATGGAACTTGATTTTTTTTTAACTCGTTAGTGCTTTCTTCACCAAATCATGGCTAAACATAGGAAAAAGTTAGATGTAGGCTCAAAGTTCAAAGACTCTGTAGATATCATATATTTCTAACATAAACAAACAAAAAAAACCCCAGTAAAATAATGACCATTTCAGCTGAGGATGTAATCAGTTTGTCTTGATACAATTTAGGGCCAAATTGACAGGCCCCTTTTTAATAAATTAGCATACATATAATACCTCTTCATATTGTCATTCTGACATAATAATAAAAAAATACACTTTGATTTACTAATACAAATACATTCCTTCAGTTTCCAATTTACATTATTTAAATTTGTTAATTGGTGTAGGGAATGTTTTATATATTCTGTACTTACATCTCATCTTGTTTAATGGATGAGACATATCGTTTTCCAGCATGGAGGTCTTCTAGACTTTGTACAAACGTTACATTCAATGCAGATATCTAAGCAGCTGAGACAGAGAGATCTTAAACATAATTGACACTCCGGCTGATAGATACTTCTTCCAGAAGGGTCTCACTGAGACGGATACCTAGTGTCAAAATCATGGCCTCAAGCTAAATGCCAAAAAGTGCATAGTCATCCCCTTGGGAAAAAACAAAGTACCCATGAACTACCACATACGTGGTAGTCCCCTAAACATAGAAAATGTAATAATGGATCTGGGGACCCAAGTAGATAGTAATCTCTCTTTTGATAATCATATTGCCAAGGTGGTTAGAAAATCCTTCTATGTGGCCCACCTAATCACAAAAGGGTTCACATCTAGAACAAAAGAGGTTATTGTGCCCCTCTACTCATCACTCATCAGACACATCATAGAGTACAATGCCCCATTTGAGATGTACCATACAAGACACTTGCAACAGCTGGAAAGACCACAGAAGTACCTCACCAAGAGGATTACTGGCCTCAAACAGATGCTCTATGCAGCCTGACTGAAGAAACTCCAGCTGTACTCGGTTGCATACCACTTACTCAGAGGTGATCTCTGCCTGACATACAAGGCCATGACCAACCCAAAATTGATGGACATGCTCCATCTATAAAAACAAATTCCTGGGAGCCACATGCTCTAGGGATCTAAACCTCACCACAATGATAAATAGGACGTGCTGGAGGGATAGATTCCTGTCACAGAGACTCCCCAAGCTTTTGAACAGGATTCCAATCTACATTAGGCAGAGCCCCTCACTAACACTCTTCAAGAGACACCTTGACGAGTGGATGGGAAACAGAAAATTTACCCATGAATCACTGCAGTGGCTCTGCTGGACAGAGGCACAGGGAACTAATGGCTCTGCTGGACAGAGGCACAGGGAATTAATCTAAGGGGCGGCGAAAGCCAACAAATTCTGGCTAGGCTTATAGATACCCTCGGGCAGATAGCCTAGTACTTACCTATGAACCTAGGTATCCTGACCAGAAGGTGTGTCTAGTTTATATACTACAGAATGCAGCCTGTTGAGACACTTTCTAAGACCCTGAAAATTTAGCTTAGTGTAGCTATAGATTTTAATTTTAGTCAAGTATGTAACACATGATATTCTGGGGCAGCCACGGTGGTGCAGCAGTTAGTGTTGCCATCTCACAGCAAGAGGTTCTCTGGTTTGATCCTTGGCTGGGGTGCCTTCTGTGCGGAGTCTGCATGTCCTCCCTGTGGTTGCATGGGTTTCCTCCTTGTGCTCCAGTTTCCTCCCACATCCCAAAGACATGCTGTAGCAGGATTGGACACTCTAAATTGGCCCTAGGTGTGAGTGTGTGCATGTGTGTGCCTTCTGTGGAAGGTTGGGCACTGGGCTGGCAACTCGACACCATAAAACTCCACTGCCAATCATGAGCGGACAGGTGATCCACTGTGGCGACCCCTAACCGGGAAAAGCCGAAAGAAGAAGAAGATGTAACACATGATATTCTAAAGGTTATCACTTCATGATCTTAAGTACCCATTGGTTCAACAACTATCAAATCTGAACTAAGACATGTAATTACCTATATATGGCAAGGAAACAAATTGAAAAAGTCCTTAAAGGAAAGTGCCACCTTAGAACTAAAAATATATATTTCTGTGTTTCCCCTGTTTGTTTTCTGAGCTATTTTAGCACCTCAAAATCACACTGACTGCTTCTTATAGAATTTGAATACATTTTCTGAAAAATAGTTGCCAATGGGGCTTGACATATCAATGTGGTCTTGTTTTTCATCAAGCCTTTCTGTTTCCCATAATACATTCCAAGTCTGCATTATACGAGTCATGCTAGACATGAGGAAGCAGTGGTGTATTCCCATCCCATTGATATATAATGAAATTAGTGTCATTCACTGTGAGCTTATAGGTTCATAGGTTCATAGGTTCATACTAGGCTATCTGCCCAAGGGCATTAATCTGTCCCTCAGCATGTTATGTTTATTAACCGTGTCAAGGTTTTAAGTCTCCACCCTTGTGGTTCTGAGGGATCTAGATTTTTGAGGTGAAGTGAGACTGAATAGCTGAATAGAGCTGAGTTCTTTCGTCGGGCATAATAAGACATATTTTGAGACCCTTTATCCTTTTGATGACTTCTTCTGTCTGTGGGTCATGGCTTTGCAGATAGATTAAACAGCTGTCCTAACTGCAGGTAATTCCTCATTGAGTTCATGGTTGTTTATGGCTGGGGTCCATACAAAGAGTTTTGATGGTTATATACCTTCTGTAAAAGGACTGCTTCTTTTATTTCTTGAATGGCCCTCGTGTGTGTGTGTGTGTGTGTGTGTGTGTGTGTGTGTGTGTGTGTGTGTGTGTGTGTCTCAGGGCTCTTTTATTTCTTGAACAGGGCTTGTTTTACAGTATATTAAGGAGTTATATACCTGCAACCAAAAAAGTAGCTAAATTGTTCAAAGTATCTTTTTGTAGTCTAAGATGAATTGACAGACCCTCCTCCCACACTTTTTCCTCAGGTGTCAAAACTATGACCGCTCTGTGGGATACTCACAGTTTCATGTAGAAGTGACAGATGCTTCTGGAAAGGAAAGGATGATTTGAAAGTAATTCTCTTCCCCAGTGCCAGCAGTAAGAAGATTTGTATTTACATTCATTCATTTATATAGAGAGATAGTTAATGTACTTCAGATTTCCCCTTCCTAATGTTTTAATGAAAGGGACATAACACGTCAGCTAAAGTAAATTCAGCTGTATATCATGAATGTTAACTGTTGTTACATTTCCTTTGTTGACAAGAAAATGCTTGTACACTGTACTTGTGCAAGGACTGACTCAAAATCAGTGGAAGATGCCTCTTCCCAAGGATCTGTGCACCAGATATGCATCCTGTATTGGAAGGATGTCACAAGAAAGCATAAAAGACCTTCTTATGAACAGTATCAGTTCACCTAGTTGATAGGCTTGCCACTTGTCTCACTTCCATTAGAGAAGTCCGGATTTGGGCAGTTTTGTTCCATTGTGGTATAAGGGCATGAAAAGGGTAAATGTGTCAATACTTTACAAGAATTACAAGGAAACTATTTTCTGACTTTTCTCTAAATGTCATAGACATCTTTGATACTATATTTAAGTCATTTTAAAATTTAAAGTAGTATAAACAAGATTTAAAGTTTAAAACTTAGCATTTCGATACTGTGATGCTGCTTATGTAAATCTGTCAAAAGAGCTGACAATTGCCTTTGAACCGTTGACTGATCTAATTTCTCTGTTTTGCTATAAAAGGCATGGCTACATTGGAATCAGTTATGAATCAGTGACAGTTCTATTCCTCTCTGCAGTAAAGACAGTGGAAAACAGTTTTAAACCTTTCTTTTTTACAGCAGCTGCTGAGCTCCTGACACCAGCAGAAGCAGAACTAATTACCCATAAAAGTTTGTCAGCAGTACCGACTACAGATTTTTATATGTATGTGATATGTCATGCAAGGGTAGGCACATTCCTCTGCAAATTATGTGGGAAGTTAAGTTTAAAGAAGTGAGTGGTCTTTCCCTTCATTTGACTCCAAGGCAAGGAAATGAGAGTTTTGTAAAGTGCAAACAGATTTCTGGTACCTACACAATACTGGAACCATATTTTAAGGAGAAAAGCAACATAACAGTTGAATTAAACTGTAGGAGAAGGCAGAGTTTTCCTTAATTACAAAGATGAGCAACAAAGTCATACGTGCAATGAGAAGGGACATCATACATATTCCAGTCAGAAGTGATATAATTAATATCTCTACCACAGCTAAGGTATCTCTGTTTACCAATTTAGCTAAAGCATCCAACAATTCAATGTTTTTTACAGTTTAAGTTTCGACTTCTTTTAGCAGCAGTCAACCTAATACAGTCACACTTACAAATGTTGACCATATTAGGAATTAAATCTTCAGTCAATACCTGGACATATCAAATTTGCTGAAATAGAGTTGTGTATTAAGACACTGTACACCTTTCTCAAGACACTGTACACCTTTCTCCATATCAGTTTGGTCTTTGACAGCAAAACTTCTGAAAATATGAAAAATGTACATGCATTACACCCAAACTTCACTAATAATAATAATCTAGTGCATGGAGTTAAGCACCCCTATGCTGTTAAGATCAATTTTGCAAGTATAGTAGTGGTGAACCAGGATATTATATAACTGATATTTGAGCATAAATGACAGCAGCAGAACATGAAACAGGTTAATTTCAACTCCACTTTTGTCTGCTGTCTATATTGCATTCACTACTAGCATATTTGGGGACTGGCTGCTTCCCTTACACAACGAATATGTCAAGATGTAAAGTAATTTCCAACTGCATTGCTGGTTTTCAAAGCAAACACACTTCCTATTTTTTTTATTTAATCTGTTTCGTAGCTAGTAGTACATGAAGCAGACAAATCTCCATGTACAACAAAGAATCATAACCATATCTCTGGCTGTAACTTAAATTAATGTGTACTTGACATGGATACCAAGAGTTCCTTCTCAAGCTTTGCTCTCAAGTTGAATTTTTAGGCATCCATGTCTCAAACACATAATAAGCAAGTTACAATCGGTGACCTGATCATAATCCTCTATTTTGAAATCATTCGCTGCTATAATTTATTCATGTTCATCTCTTTTATTGCCTAGTCTATAAGCATCAGTACAGTAAACCCTTGAAGTATAACTAAATATATAATGTCTAGCACATGACCAAAACTTCTTAATGGCTTCTCTTAAAAAAAAAAAAAAAAACAAGTAACCAACTGCTTTAACCTGACATATTTTCCCAAGGCTTAACCTCAACTTTATACTTTGGCATATTGTCTTAGCCATTTATTGAAGAACCTTGCTTTAATGACTTGATAATCTATACATCTGAAACAGGGTAATATTTCACTTAACAGCAAATGATTTGAGCTATTTTCACAGTAATTTATTATGCTAAGAACAGTATCTTTTGTGTGATTTCTCCCAGTGCATGACAGATAATTTCCAGCAGTGTGAGTTATTATAGGCTCATGGGTTCATAGAAGATTACTAGGCTAATGGCCTTAGTGCCTTTACAAGCCTAACCATATTTTTCCTGAGTTGCCCCAATTGCTGGTGGTTAGGTAAGTAAAGTTTGCAGAGGTAAGGGTCTATGGTAGTTAATATCAACTCCCTCTGTTCAGGCAGGACATGGGAACCATTTTAGGAATGAATTTGCGATCACCCATCCATTGATCTAGGTTGCATTTGAAGAGGATCAGGGAGGTGCTCTGTTTCATGTGAATTGGAAGCTTGTTCCAGAGAAGTGGCAGTCTCTGGGAGATGTCTCTACCTCTCCAGCATGATATGTTCATGTCAGATGCTAGGTTAAGATCCGTGGTGCGAATGACTCTTGTGCAGTTTGATTTACGAATGTGCAGCATTTCCATCAGGGCTAGGTCAGAGACTGTCTGGCTGTAAGCCAGGAACAGGTCACCCCTTAGCAACCTGTAGGAGAGAGAATACAGTGACAGGGCTTTCAGTCTTTCTGCGTAAGACTCGCTTTGTGTACCCTCTAATTTCTTAGTGAGAAACCTCTGTGCTCTCTCCAGCTGTAGCAGGTGTCTGGTGAGGTACATGCAAAAGGGAGCATTGTACTGATGAGGGCCACGTATAATAAAATTATAACATCCTTAGATCCAGATGTGATGCCTTTACTTATAAGATGTACCACATAGAAGGATTTACTTACTATTGTGGATATGTGGTAGTCAAAGTTTAAGTTGCTGTGACAGATGATAGGAGGTACTGCCAGCACAGTGAGCTGGAATTTTGTAAATAATTATATGCCATTTGTGAATATCAAACTGATTTATACAAGATGTCGGTGTTACAAATGTATTAGAACTGTATGTCATGTGCATATCAAACTGATTTGTACAGACATTTGTGTTGAAAAGGCATTTGTAAAGTGCTTGTGTTTGAAATGTATCCACAGTGTGCCCTACTGGAGAGAACAGAAATGTACATGCACTGTTGTAACTGTTTAAATGTATTTGTTTTAACAGAGGAAACCAAAAAAAACAGGAGGTTAACCTCAGTTCAGCAAACTTTAAAATATATCTGAAATTAAATCACTTTATGGGCTAGGTCATAACAATGCTATCTCACAGGTTTCAATGCAGTCAGAGACACAACGTCTGTACTTAAAAGCTTTCTGTATTGTCTTTGGGGTAAACTAATTACTACTCTGGAAGTATGGAGGTATGAACATTTTTATGACTTCTAGCACCTGCCACAGATCTGAGAAAAATCCCTTGTGTGTGTACTTTTATAGGTAGGTGCTAAATCCTACCAGCTTCCAGCAATGGAGGTTTGTCTGGGAACTAGAAGTCAGATGACCAGAAGTCATGTCATTCTGCAAGCTATCTCAGAAGTAATATTTTAGATATTATTTTGAGAAGTCTCTTAGTGACACTGAGCATTCTGTATTCTGTCTTGGGTCTGACAACAAGAAGGACCATTCACCACGTAATCTGCCTTGCTCTAATAAGTAAGTAGGGACTAGTATGCTTCTCTTAGATTCAGTCAGGAACAAGTGAAGCTTAGTTTAGATATTCCCCTGGATTTACTAATCTTCCATGTAAGACTAGATTAGTCTTACATGGAAGCGCCAGTGTAAGAGTATGATGGCAGCATGCCATGCATATTAATGAGGGCGTGGCACCTGAACTCTAAAGCTTACATGGAGCGTGGACGAGTGTAGGGGGCGTGTCGGACTGCCAAGCAGTCCAAAAATCCATGCCCCTGCAATGAAGAAATGCCGCAATTTCAAGTTACATGAGCGAGTCCGCTCACATGTGTACAATGTAACACTACACTCCCCCATATGTTAAGCAACTGACAAAATTAAAAATAAAAAGTTTTTTTTTTATCCGATATAGCTGCCTGTATTTGTGCGGGTTTGCCCATTGCTTAGCTACAGTTAGCAGCTTAGAGACCAAAAGAGGATAATAAGAAAAATATATGCAAATTAAGCAAAATAGTGATAGAGTAGTGGTTAGAGCCTTCGCACAAAGAGAAGGCATTCCCGGTTCGAGTCCCACTACGGCACGTTCCATTTTCTGTGGGAAATCTGTACACAAAAATATTTCCTGACATTTTTTATGTATAAGTTTTTTAAAAAGCATTGAAATATTAAATGTAGTAGTGAACAAATTATATATATATATATATATATATATATATATATATATATATATATATATATGAAGGTGAAATGGTTATGCATTCTGAGTCATGAGTACCCTATTTTAAGCAATATAAAGCACTGCTAAGCACATTTTACCATTATTGAGCATATTTAAATACAATTGCGTGTAGCTGCTCAGTGCGCTAACCAGCGCAATGTCAGGCAACGTCGAGCAACTTCAAGCAATGTCAAGCAACGTTGGGCAAAGTCGGGCAAAGTTGATCAAAATCGGTTAAACACGCTCACACCTCCTTTACTGTACCTTAACCAGTCAAGTCTGCCCAGCAGGAAAATAAAAAACAGTGACAGGGCTCAAACTCAGGATACTGTACACTATAGTCACAGTACTTAACCACTAAGCCATGACAGCATTTCATAAACATGCCCTTTCAACAGACACATATCTATCAAATTAATTTTAAACATTGCCAACATCAGCTAAGCAGGCGTGCCTACAGCTGAGTTTTTTCAAAACTGGCCAATCACAAATAAGTGCAGGAAATGAGGCATATTTAAGCTCCACAGGCGGGAATACTTGCTATAACTGGTTGTAGATTCCTTCTGCAGTCAGCATGGCTGGTGTTGGAGAAGGCACTCGATTTAGAGTGCAACGCTGGGGCATCCAGGAGTCCAAAGTAATGGTTTGGCTCCTTGTCCACAATTATGAGGAAAGACTTCTGTGGGGCCAGTACCAGGGTACCCAATATAAAACAGAGGCCTGGAATAGTCTTGTCCGTGATCTCAACATTGCCACTGGTGTTCCTCGGACTGGTGAGCAGGTCAGGCACCATTATTCTGACCATAAGCGACATAGGGAGGATCAACTGGACCAGTGGATCCAGGAATCCCGTACGATGCCTAATGCCCCAGTACTGAGTAAGTAGTCATTGTATTAAGTAGTTAAGAATTGCTATGCTTGTCTGTACTATGGATAGGTATGTCTCAATATCACTGAATTTACTTCACAGCTGCAGGTGTCCAGGCTATGAACCAGCAAGCCCATGAAGATAGGCTGCAAAGGCTGCGTTATCAGGCAGGTTAGTAATCATTCTGCATGTACTGTTATATAAAATAAATGAGAGAGCCTTCAAAAAGTCTTTTAACCTTATAAATAAAGGTGTAATAATCCTTTAATAAATGTATGATTCATGGAGTGCGTCTATGTAATTTTCTTTGATATGTTGTTGTACTGTTGCATTCTATAAATAGTAGTGTTGTATTAATCAGTGTCAACCCACACTTGGGTAGGCCCATATAATGTGGATGAAGGGAGTGCCAGTAGCTTGTATGCATATGTACAGCCCTCAACTGTTGGTTCATGGCCAGCATGTACAGGTTAATCTGGCACATGAGTAGCTTGGTATTGTGTTCCCCAGAAATGTCAGTGTGCTGCCAGAAATGTAGGGAGCTGTCAACATATAACTGATACTTTCACCTGAACATATGTAGATAATTATATGAAAGTAGAGCTGTCAGTGTACCATCTTAGCAGTAGTGTGTGTGAGCAACTCTCAAAATATGTTGCAGTAACATCTGCATCTTGGACAGTTTGTATGCAAGATACAGCTCATGTATATAATGATCTAGCAAAATCCAATTGCACAATATAAGGACATTGGGTAGTGTAATAATACATGTAAGGGACATATAACTGCAGTTAATAGGAGTATAGTGAAAATTAGAAGGATATATAAGTTGTTAATTGCGCTATCTTTTCCCACCCTACTGTATGTGCATAAATAATGCAATTCCACACCTCAAGAGGTATGTCTATTCTCAAAAC
The DNA here is from genome assembly GCF_019279795.1 of Protopterus annectens. NCBI lineage: Eukaryota > Metazoa > Chordata > Ceratodontiformes > Protopteridae > Protopterus > Protopterus annectens. Next base: position 290,966,802 of record NC_056730.1, on the reverse strand, counting down.
ATTTGTTGGGACATATGTCCTATTGGTTTATAAATATTTGCATTAATTTCTATGCATGTTTTCTGTTAAAATTCCACAATATTGGTGGTCTGTTGCCATCAATTCAACCTGCATGCTGTTGTAATGTCCACTATGTTCTATATCTGCATGTGTTATGCTTGCTTTTCAACTGTTGAAAATTTGGTGTGTTGGGTTAATGGGAATACTTCTGCATGCTGTTATAACTAATTGGGAATGCTGTTGACTGTTACTAACCCATATCTTTATTAAACTCTCCAAAACATAGTTCATATGGGAAGGCCGGTCCCAGCGAACCCACCTGTCCCACCTCAGCTGGCCATGGCACCTGGCACCAGCAGATCTGGTGCCCAGCCTGAGACCTCCTCCTCTGTTGGCCCTGTGCTATCTTTGGGTGGAAATGCTGCAGGGGATGGGGCTCTACCCCCCCTCCCATGCAAGCGTGGGTGGAGGGGCACCTATCACCCTTCGAATGGTCCGGGCTGTGATGCGTAGAGAGATTGAACGTTCTGTTGCAGAAACTCTACTCCAGCTTGAGGGCCGAGTGGTGAAACTCCCGGGTTAGCCTGCCCCTCCTACACAGCCCCCAGCACAGCCACCCTCGGGGCTGTGAAGGTGCAGTGGTGACTTCCCATGGGTGGGGACCTCAGTCCCGCTTTTTCCATCTGGGGGCTCATGGGCTTGCAATTTCCAAACATCCCTCCCCGTCAAAGGTGTTCACCCACCACATGTGTCATATACTGCCCCTGTATGCATCTTGTTTGTCTTGTCTGTTTACCTCCCCATCCTACCTCCCCAAATATACCTACTTCCCCTACCCCACATTCCACTCTCACCTGAAAAAAAGGGCAATCTGCTCCCAAAAAAAAAATTACGCCTCATACATAGCTGCCCATTTTGCACATATGTCCACTGGACACATGAAATGTTATTTAATTGGCATTACAACATACTTTGTTGCCTCACCCCTCTCTCAGGGGTTGAAGGGTTCATATATACCTCCAAATGTATTGCATATGCACAGCTGTCGCTGTTAAATAAATGGCAGCGGCGTGGCCAAGGATGAACACAGGATAGCAGCAGATTTCTTCAGCTCCACCAATTTCATTACATTGACAGGAATTAATTACTTAAAAAATTAATTTTTGAAGTAATTTTCTTTCTAAATATGTTTGTTTTATATAGTTCTTGAACTATATCTAAAAAAGAAAGGAAATCTTAATAATATTCCTGTCAGAAATTACTTTGGAAATTTTCCTGTCAGTTTATCAGTCTGAAATGAGTTCCAGTAAGACAAATTCTCAAGACTCCAGCATCAAGAAAGAACTTCAGTCTCTGATAATTATAGTCCAGCAACTTACTGCTAAGATGGATAAAATGGATACTAAAATAGACACTTTCATAGAAAAGACTACAAAGCAAATAGACTTGTTACATATGGACCTGCAACAACAGAAGATCCAGATGACAGGCATAGAAGAAGCTGTGAATGACATGGAAAATAGAATACAAGAAGAGGAAATCAACATCGAGTTTCTGCTGAAACAAAATACACATTTACAAACAAAGCTGGATGACCTGGAAAATAGATCTAGGCGCAATAACATTAGGATTTTGGACTGCCAGAAAATATTGAAGGTAACAATATTACTTCTTTTTAACAACATGGCTCCCTAAAACTTTAGATTTACCAGAAGCATTCTCTTTTGGTATCGAAGAGCACATAGATCTATAGCTAATACTAACTCTAACAAAACTATCCTAGATCAGTTATAGTTAGATTTCTATCATCTTTTGATAAAGAGATGGTTCTTAAATCTGCTTGGGCTAAAGCTCCTGTTAAGATTAATGAAACAACTGTGTGTTTTGACAATGACTATTCTTCCATGGTATTAGCTAAAGAAAAGTTTTTCTGCCACTAATAAGAGCTGCACAGTTTAAAACATACCTTCTGTTTCCTGCCAAGCTTAAAATCTTCCTTCCTGATGGTCCTAAAATTTTCGATGACTTAGACTCTGCTTTACTGTTTATCAAAAAATAAGATTTTGGAAAAATAGAAGAAATGGAATGGGCTGTCCTTCGTTAAAGAGACTGGCAACTGAAACTTCGTGGAAGACTTCAGAGAAGAAGAAGAGACTAAAAACAAATGATTTGTACTATGTTTTTTTTCTCTCATCATTTTATTTTATTATTAATCTTTTAAATATAGTTCCTGCATTTCCAAGAAGCAACAAATATTTTGAAAAAGATTTAATCAAAGTTATTCTCTGTGTGCAAAGAAATATCTTGTTTCATAACTAGTCAAAATATCTGGAGATTTAATGGCAAGCTGTGATTTAACTTGTTTCTCTTTCTGAAGAGGAAAAATAAGGTCAGTAATTTGATACATTTTTTCCTTTAAAAGTTTATATGTTCTTCAAATGCTATTCCTAATTATACTTTCTTGATTGCACTGCTTATGCTTGTTTGTAAATAATCTGTCATGCTTTAACTAATAATAATTAGAACTAAATAATAGTAAATAATATGTTTTATTTTTAACTCTATTAATATAAACAGTAAGTAACATTCTATTGTATATACTTCTTATAGCTTTCTCTTACATTTTTTTTTATTCTGCCTTACACCTGTTACTTTCTACTCTCTTTTCTTTTCTTTATTAATATATAGAAATGCTTTTGATCATATAGACACAGTAAATAATAAGATTTGCATAGGAGTTGAGTTGGGACAAAATGTTGAGTTTTGTTACTTATTAATAAATTTGGGCTTGATTTCACTTACATAGAGTCTGTAATAACCTGTAGAATGCATTGTGAAGGTTTTGTCATGTTTAGATGCATTTACACTGCTAAATGAATGTTTGTCACTAGTTTTTAATAAGTTTCAAAATGTTAAGAGAGACAATCTGGGATGTGGGCTGTCTCATGCACAGTGTCCATGAGCTACTTCAAAAGCTTCAACTCTCAGAATTCTCACAGAGAAGCTGAAAGCAGCTAGTCTCACCTTTGACCTAGATATCACACTGACACATCACAGTTACAGGAATGACACTACCTAATTATACTTTCTTGATTACACTGCTTATGCTTGTTTGTAAATAATCTGTCATGCTTTAACTAATAATAATTAGAACTAAATAATAGTAAATAATATGTTTTATTTTAACTCTATTAATATAAACAGTAAGTAATATTCTATTGTATATACTTCTTATAGCTTTTTCTTACATTTTTTTTACTTTCTACTCTTTTTCTTTTCTTTATTAATATATAGAAATACTTTTGATCATATAGACACAGTAAATAATAAGATTCACATAGGAGTTGATTTGGGACAAAAATGTTGAGTTTTGTTACTTATTAATAATTTTGGGCTTGATTTCACTTACATAGAGTCTGTAATAACCTGTAGAATGCATTGTGAAGGTTTTGTCATGTTTAGATGCATTTACACTGCTAAATGAATGTTTGTCACTAGTTTTTAATAAGTTTCCCCAAATGTTAAGAGAGACAATCTGGGATGTGGGCTGTCTCATGCACAGTGTCCATGAGCTAGATATCACTGACACATCACAGATACAGGAATAGCAGATTAATAATATGTGTTAGAAACCTATGTCCCAAACATATACATTACTATAACTCATTTAATTCATCTGATTGACAAGCATAAATAATTTTATAACTCTATACTGGAAGAAATTGTCATGTGATATATTTTAAAGCAGTAGTATAGCATGTTTGTAAAATCTGGTTACTAAAATGTGTTTGCTGTGCATTATTTTGTATAAAGCAGACAGATTTATTGAAGGGACAGCAATGTAAGATGGTGCTCAGTAAAGATACAACTCAGTGAGATCAGATATATATATATATATATGTGTGTGTGTGTGTGTGTGTGTGTGTGTGTGTGTGTGTGTGTGTGTGTGTGTGTGTGTGTGTGTGTGTGTGTGTGTGTGTGTGTGTGTGTGTGTGTGTGTGTATGTGTGTGTGTGTATGCATGTGTATATATATATATATATATGTATATGTGTATATGTGTGTGTATGTGTATGTATGTATATATATATATATATATATATATATATATATATATATATATATATATATATATATATATATATATATAGATATGTATATAAATGTTTCTGAGAATCTGCTTAACTATGAAGTATGATTTATAACAATTTCTATGAATACAATATTTTATTCTATTGGCAATAATGAGTTTGAGTAAATGCTCATATACAAGCAATTCAAGGTTTTTGGAAGCTGTTAACTGTATTTACATGACAGAAAATAGATGCATCCTAATATATGTAATGTCTGAATCATATTAGCCAAAGTTTTTGATTTAAATGAATGTTAGAACTTATTTTTCTCTCTTCTTTATTTCTAACATCAAGATTATTTGAATGCTATTTGAATACAAGTGTTTTATATTACATGGATGTATATAGTAGTATGAACAGTTTAAAAAAAAGGTTTATTTTAGTTTATATGATGCTGTTTTACCAAATGTGTAGTCTTGTCTTGCTAGAAAATTGAATTGAAAACTGTTAAATTCAGTTAAATATAACTAGTATTAAATTGATAAGGTGGTAGCTGACGTACTGCTGCTTAGGGTAGGGGGTTAACTTGAATAATCCATGTAAAAGGGCAAGCCTAATAAGATACATTAATTTACATAAGGCCAACTTAGTCTTCCTACAAGAAACCCATCTCTTGAAAAAAGATATTGATAAACTAGCCACAAACAAATATACAGTATTGGTTAGTTCAGAGCACACTCAGAAAAAGTGGCTATTTTATGGAATAAAAGTATGCCCATTCCTAAAACCATTAAGTCTTATCAGGATGACAAAGGAATGTTTTGTATGGTTACAATACAAATTAATGGGAAGACTTACACTTTAATTAATGTATATTGGATGCCTAGAATTGGTATTAATACAGTGAAACATCATCTTGATAAGATCATATCATTCTCTATAGGAGATATTATTTTAGCTGGTGACTTTAATTGTATACTACATGAAAGTGATACTACCACTATAGGAAAGAGAAGAATTACATCTAATGCAAAACATTTAACGATTTTGCTAATTCTTATCATTTGAATGATATTAATAATCAGATAGATTCAAAATCATTACCATACACCTTTTTCTAACAGATACAAAACTTATTCAAAAATAGATAGGGTCTTTATTTCTAACCAGATGGTAACAGATTTAATTAATTCCAAAATCATTTCATGTCCTATATTTGATCATAATTCAATTGTTTTGAATTCATGATAAAAATACTCATAATGTTCAGATCAAAAGGATACCAGCATACTTAACTCAACTAAAAGACTATAAAGAATATATACTTTCAGAAGTAAAACATTTTAGACATAAATAACACTCCTGAAGTCTCCATTGTTTATGTTTGGGATGCCTTAAAATCATATCTATATGGACAAAGTATCAGATGGTATAATAATAAAAGGAAATCTTGGGATAAGGAATTGTTAGATATTCAAAGTAAATTAGACTCTTATAAACATAATAATAAAGAAAATATTATGGACAAGAAAGTTATTGAAGAAATAAACAAACTAAATGAGAAATACAAAGAAATTTTAACTCATAAAGTTAAAATAACTAAATACAAGTTTTTGTCTTATTCAATAAGCCCAAATACTTACATAGACTTAAAAATAAAACAAAAAGGTTGAATAAACAAAACCATATCAAAGAAATCTTTTCTCTAAGGAAAAGAAGAATGTTTCTAGTATACCAGAAATACTAGATGAATTTAGAAATCACTTTCACAAAATTAACCATAATAATATTAACATGGAACCTAAAGATAAAATAAAGGAGTTTATAACCTAGTTAGTCCACAAATAAATAAGCTTAAATCAAACAAAGCACGGGTAATGATGGTATTATACCAGAGATATATAAAATCCTTTCTAAAATACATATTCATTAATACATAAGGTTTTATTTTGGCCCAAACTGAGTTAATAACCCCCATCTTGGCAATATACATTTATTTCCAATTTTAAAACCTAATAAAGATCCAACTAGATGTTCTTCATATCCCATCTCATTACTTAATGTTGATTATAAAATGTTTATGAATATCTTTGCTGATAGATTGAAGACAATCATTCCGGCATTATAGATGTAGATCAGACAGGCTTCATTGTAAATAGAAATACTTTTGATAATATAAGAAGAACTTTAACATTAATAGATTTTGCAAATAGGAAAAGAAAGATTTAACACTTATTAGTCTTGATATAAGTTCAGCATTTGATTCAGTAAGTTGGGACTATCTGTTTACCTTAATGAAGTGCACAAACTGGATGCATTTGTAAATCTAATTGAACATTTATACAAAGGAGCGTTGGCTTATATTAAGGTAGGAACATATGTTTCACAAAAATACCCATTCTTAAAGGTACAAAACAAGGATATCCACTTTCTCCACTATTATTCACTTTAGTAATGGAGCCTTGGGCTAATTTGATCAGAAACAGTACTGACATAGAGGGTTTTGAAATAGATGAAAATACAACATCAAAATTCAACTTTTGCAGATGATGTTCTAATTACATCAGCAGGATCTAATTCTTCTATACAGTCTCTATTTGATAAAATGATGAATTTTAAAAGTATTTCTGGTTTAATATTCAATGAAGAAAAAACTAAAATACTACCTATATATACAAAAAATATTCTCATTAGTGATTTTACTAAATATGTACCCAATTCAGGTCAGATAACTTATTTAGGTATAATACTATCTAAAGATATTAAATCCATTATATATAATAATTATAATACCTGTTTTCTTAATATACAAAATCTTTTAATACCTGGAATAATATGTTTTTACTATGGAGGAGAGACTTACAATTATTAAAATGATAATATTCCCCAAGATTTTATACTTAATACAATCAATAATACTTCCACCTACAAAAATAATTATCAAGAAACTGAACACACTAATGTTAAGTTTCTTATGGGCACCTAATAGACCTAGGATTGCATTAAAGAAACATACTAATAGCTGGTCTCAAGGGGTATTTCTTTTCCAGACTTTAATTTATATACTATCTCTTCTATTGTAAAAGTTATTACTTTATTAATAGATCAGTCATATGTCACAAAACGGAAAGATTATTGGGAGCTAATTAGTATACACTTCATGAAAATATCCTTAACACATAAAAATATGATTGTAAATAACTCCATGTTATGGTTACTAAAGGAATTTTGTACTTCACCTATTACACCTAAACATATGGTTTGTTACCCATTAAATATTATTATTAGTTATCGTAACTTTATATTCATGCACCCTAAGTATAGGGAATGGAATTTTATTGTATTTCCTATAATGTATACTCAGGGTATGCTTTTGTCATCTACTTCTGAAGGAACTCATTTAGCTATAGATAATGATCTAAAGTACTGGTATCAGTTGATATCTGATAATAAAGTTAAAAATCTAGATTTCTTAAAACAAGAATTTGATCTAAGAGAAACTTGCTGGTTAGAGGTTCAGACCTTTAGACAACATCTCATTAATAAAATAGATTTAATGTCTATAACTGTTAAAGAATCTATTCCACCACTGATTGATTAGTTGATATTGAATTTACAACATAAAGTTTCTGATAAAGGTAAACTTTCATACATACATAAAGTTATCAGACAAGAAACTTTTTACAGTGTAGATTCATACTGGAATTATTTCACTTCTATTAATGGGGACCCACCAAATCAACAAGATAAACAATATATATTGGAATCTGCTTATAGAACTACGTCTTCCATTGTCTGGAGACTTTATACATGGAATTTTTACATAGATCTTTTATACACCTTTGATGATGAATAAAATAAATAATAAAGATAATCTATGTAAGAGATGTAATGTAGAAATTAATGCTGACTGGGCTCATATGTTTTATGACTGTATAAAATTGAAAGAATACTGGAAGTCAATTAATGAATTTTTGCAGTCTCTTTTTACAGATAATTTCATTATTTCTAAATCTCTTATATTATTCAACACACCTATACCTCAAAGTGTTAAAAAGGTTAAGCTTCCCTTGTTATGGTCTATTCTAGCAGTGGCTAGGAAAATAATAACTAGAAATTGGATTTCAGATACACCTCCTTCATTCAATGAATTTAAAAATGTTATGAATATAGTGTGCCATATGGAAATAAACACAATTAGGACTAGAACAAATAGAAAAACATCTTATTTTATTGTATGGGATAATTTACAAAATTTGTTAAAAAAATTTTAATTTCAATAGCATGGTATTTTAGTTTAATTAATTGATCTGATTGTAGTGGATGTCTTTGTAAATACTTTAGTTGTTTTGTTGAATATTTTAATAATACCTATTTTTAATTACTTGTATAAAATTGTTATGATATTTCTCTTATATGTTAAAACAATAAACCTGTTTTGAAAAAAAAAAGAAATGGCAGCTACGGACCTTCCCTACACCCACCCTGCACATCCCAAGCTATTTTCCATACTGTCTTTCCCTCTTTGTGCCCCTTTTTCACCACTTTCCTATCTACCCATTTTTCTTTTTTTCAAAGAAATTAGTGCGGGGGTGAGCGGGAGTAAGCACTATTAAGCAGTAGTTAGCAGGTTTGCGCAAGTTTGGGCTTGTTTGCGCTTGGCTAAGCAATGCACAAACCCACACAAACCTGCTTACAACTGCTTAAAAGTGCCTTAGTCACTCTGTATGTGAGGGCCCTTGTTCTGCTCAGGAGCAAAATAAAACACCTCTGTAAGTCTCGAACTCCAGACGCTGCACACACTAAACAACATGAAGTACCACTAAGCAACGGTAGATATACATAAAGTTGGTGCTTAAATAATTATATCATGCATCAGAATGAGTGAATATAAAGGAAAATTAGGAATACCATACCACACAACTTGTTCTGTGGATGTTGACCAACAGTTGTTGTGGGATTACATTACATGACTGTGATAAGAGAAGCAGCCATTCTAGCAGGAAATAATGTTACACCATCACATTACAACCCCACACAGTATCACAGCAGGACAAACACTGGCATATCTGTTTAGAGCAGAGGCCATACCTCCCAACTGTCCCTAATTTTCAGGGATGTCCCTGATTTTGACACAAATTTTAGCTCTGTCCCTCTGAAATCCCTCCTAAGACTACTGACTTTGGCCAGAAAGGTGGTGAATTACACTTAATGAATAATGCATATAATTAAGAGTTAGACACTTCTTTTACTTCAGAAAAGGTGTATTAATTCATATGCTCTAATTCTCTCAATGTTTCAACTTAATGGCACTAATATTTTAAAGGTGCCCCTGATTGTCCCTGACTTTTTCTTGACTTTTCCCTGAGTCTGTTCATATATGTACTTGATTGGTTGAGAGGTCTGGCTGAGGCAGAAACACAGACGCATATCAGCCTTTCTGCTGTTACATACTCTGCAAATAACTTTGGAAGGAGTTTTGGAAGCATACCCTTATGTAGTAATACAACACTGAAATACAAATGGATGTAGACATGTACTGGTAGCAACCAACTGTAAGAATGCCATTGCTCTATTGTTGAAAAGACCTGTCTGGTGCACAGACAAAAAATAACAAGCTATTCTCTGGCTATCATGTGGATAGGTCCACAGTTGGGAGTTACGTAGACAGACTACTTGCCTTGATAAACTAAAATGTACACAGCAACCCTGTAAGTCCATCAAGATAAAATCCACACAATACTACTTACGCTCTCTGTACTTCTGCAGCCCTACCCAAATGTAGAATATACCTGTGTGTGCAGGGTCTACCAAGGATGTAGGTAAGCATACCCACAGTACTGAAATGTGTCCAGTTTTTCTGAGCAGCTCATGCTAATGTCAACACTATAAAAGGCACAAACTATTTAGAACTGAGTAAATGAATATTTACAGTATAGCAGTTCACAAACAATTCTTGTGCCAAAGGAATACATCTCTATAACTAGCTTTGTATGGCAGTTAATTGTAACAGTTGAAAAGAAAGTACATCTTTCCATGTATCTTGGGGTAGCATTTTGAGGGGTGAGTACATTTCTACACTGACAAGTGGGTACTGGAAGCAGCAACATTAGGTCTGAGTACAAAATGTAAATCTCTGGCTACACCCCTGGCTTCTGATATAAGAACTATACCAACCTTCTGTCTTAAAGAATGATGTCCACAACAAACAAGGATGATCTCCATCTTGGAAAGCTGAAAGGGCCACGCCTACATGAGCCAGCAATTTATAGTACTGGGTTGCTATGACAGTGATTACTGCAATTACTACACAGCAGGCTGCTTGCAATTAGCAAATGGTGGCTACTAATTGGTGCAGAGGCCATCACATGCTCATGTGCAAATTCCTACAAAAGCAGGCTGCAATCTCTGCCAACAAACTCAATCACTCTATTGCAGAGACTGACAGAGAGAGAGAGAGAGAGAGAGAGAGAGAGAGAGAGAGAGAGAGAGAGAGAGAGACAGATAAAAGGAAAAATAAATATTACCAAATCATACAAAGGAAAGGTATGTGACACATATGTATTTACTGGCATGTAGTAGATATTATTGAAGAATAGTCTACATAATGTGAAACATTCATATGTGGCAGCAGTACTTCTTTATGCACAGATGTTCTGCTTAACTACTGCTATGGACAATACTGTGTGTACCTGTGGGCAGTGGGACATACCTGTGAAATGTGTAGCTCAGCATTAAATGTCAAAGATCTTTTATTTATTTATTTATTTGTTTTACATTTGTTGACTGGGCTAGTCTAACTGGATACATGTCCATTTTCAGTAGAGGCCCGGGGAGAAAAGCTCCACTTTTAAACTAGATAAAATCAAGACAATACAAAAAAGATACATGTAATATATAAAGTAAATAAGAATTTCTTCATCAACTTAAGTTATACAGAACTAAAAATATACAGATTTTGAGTACTGGGTTTAATAAGGTAAAATACAGTATTATGACCATGGGAAAGAGACAGATGATTCAATATTAGTATAATGGGTATGAATGTGCCTTTGAAATGATATAAAAAGGTTATGAAAGTTGTATAAAAAGGTTATGAAAGGTGTATAATACAGGGAAGTAGGAGAAATTATGGAAGACAGGGAAGTAGGAGAAATTATGGAGGATAAGTACATGAGGAAGTAATTATAGTCATAGTGAAAGGAATAGATTGGTTTATGTACGAGGTGGGAAGATAAGAGTTCATTGAGGAAGGAATATGTAGTAAGGCGCATGCTCAGTTATAGCATGATGTGAATAAGATACTAGGACGGGTAGGAGTGATGAAATTGCTAAATACTTCAAAGTGGGTTAAGGAGGAGATATATAGAAAAGGTTATGGTGGGGAGGGGGGTTAGTCAGGGTTAGTACAAGGACAAAGCCATTGTGTTTTTAAGTGAATTTTTAGTTGATTTTTAAAGAGAGGTAATGATGAAAGAGATGTAAGTTTAGTGGGAAGTTTGTTCCAAATCTTCCCCACAGAATTAGAGAAAAGAGAATCACCTGCCTTGTTGTGGGATTTCTGGGTGGTAACCAGTAGTTTATTTGCTGAGCAAAGGTTAGAAAGGTTAGTGTAGGGGGAGATGAGGCTACTGAGAATAGGAGTATTACTAGGCTGGTATAGTATTTTATGAGTAATGGAGAGTTGTTGAAATTTTAGCTGGTTATTTAGTTCAAGCCATCCTAGAAGTTTTAGGTTTAGACAGTGATGTGTTCTAAATGAGGACAAAGTAGAAAACCTGGCAATATTGTTATAAGAAGTAGACAGTTTGTTTAGATTGCTTTTGGAAAGATTAGTATAAACTGGGGAGGCATAGAAGAGAGTGGAGATCAGATGGGTTTGGGCAATAGTAGTTCTGGCTTCTAGCATAAGAAAAGGTTTTATCCTATATGAGGATCCAAGTTTTCTGTTTACAGTTTTGATGGTGGCATTAATATGAGCGTCAAAGTTGGGGTTGTGGTCAATCAATACACCTAAGAGCTTTGTAGTTGGGTCAGGAGCTATGATTGTACCATCAATGGAGGTAATAGAGAAGTCTAGTGGGGTGGATTTGTTAGTTGGAGTAAATAGTAATAGTTAGTTTTTTTTGGCGTTAAGGAGTAGATGATGTTGTTGGAACCAGTTTTCTGCTTGGTTGAATACTGATTGGGTGATGGCATGGAGTTCAGATAAAGTGGTTGCTTTACAAATCAAAGTGGAGTCATCTGCGTATTGTATGCAGGTAGGTAGAGGTAGATTAGTAGAAAAGTCGTTAATGAATATGGAGAAGAGTAGAGGTCCCAGGATAGAGCCCTGTGGGACACCAAGGGTAATAGAGAGATGTTTGGATAGGTTATTATCACAAAGGACAGCTTGCTGTCTATTGTGCATATAGGATTTGAACCACTGTAATGCCTGTGTGTCAAGTGAGAATGAGTTGAGTGTATTGAGTAGTAATTGATGGTTGACCATATCAAAAGCTTTAGAGAGATCAATGAACAGAGCAGAGGAGAGCCTATTATTGTTACGATGTTTATTAATACAGTCTGTAAAGGATAGGAGAACAGTGGTGGTACTGTGGAATGGTCTAAAACCATGTTGACAGTCAGCTAGAATGTTATATTGGAGAATGTGGTCAAGAATTTGTTGGATACATTTTTCCATAATTTTGGCTAGTGGTGATAGTAGGGCTATGGGCTGAAAGTTGGAGAGTTTGGTTGAGTTCCCTCCATTGTGAAGTGGGATTATGTGAGAGATTTTCCATAGTGAAGGAATGGAGCCTTCAGTTATGGTTCTATTAATTAGAATAGAGATGGGGTAGGCAAGAGCTTTAGCAGCAGTTTGAAGGTATTCAGGTGGTAGGAGATCGGCTGAGAGTGTACAGGGTTTGAGTTTATGAAGCAGAGTATGGATGAGGGCTGTAGGAATAGGTTTTAAGTGAAAGGTAGGTGGTAAGGTAGTGGGGGAGGATGATAGGGTAGGGCTGAGAGGTGGTAGGGAGTTAGCTAGAGATTGGACAGTTTCAGTAAAAAAGCTGTTGAAAGCATCAGCAATCTCATTTGGAGAGTTTTGGGAGAGACCAGATGGGGTGGGTGTTTTGGAGTGTCCTGGATGTAAGAGTTTATTTATGCCTGACCAGAAGCTTTGGGGTTGACTATGGTGATTTTGTTGGAGTTTGAAGAAATAGTTTTTTTTATCCTGAAGTATTGATTTTTTGGTGGCATTTCTTAGTTGTCTAAAGTGCTGCTGATCAATTGGGTCTTTGGTGTTTCTCCATTTGGACCAGATTTTATTTATTTGTAGGATTTGTTGTCTGGTTTCTTTAGTGAGCCATGGGGCTGCTTTGCATCTAGTTCTTATGGAGCATGAGGGGGCATGGAATTCTAAAATTTGTAGGAATTTGGAGTTAAAATGGGATACTGCTTCATCAATTGGCAGGTGCCTTAAGGGTGACCAGTCACAGGCTTGAAGCTCAGCCTGAAAATTGACTGGATTAATTTTTTTTTTGTTGCGGGTGATTTTAAAGGTAGGTTGATTTGGAATATAGGATTTTTGTCTAGATAGGTAGGTTAGTGTGTGGTCACTAATATCATCAGGAAGGACACCTACTTTGTAAGAGAGAGAGTGGCAGTTTATAAGATCCAGTCTAATATACTTTCTTTGCTGGTGGGTTTATGGATTCTAATGGGGATGGTAATAGTTTGAGAGAAGCCGTAGAGGTTTATATGGGTTGTGGGTTTTAGAGTGGTACAGGAGTTCCAGTCTATATTAAAATCATCGAGTACTATGGTTTCTTGGGGGAAGGATGTAGAAAACCAGCAGAGGATACTTTCTATGATGCTAATGTTATTGCCTGGGGGTAGGTAGGAGCATATTATGTTAACAGATTTAGTATTATTGAGCTGGAGCTTGGCAATAAGAATTTCCACATTGGTTTCTAGAGGGGGTTGTACCAGTATGGATGTGACCTGTAAATGAGATTTGTGCAATATTGCTACCCCACCACGCTTTTTGGTAGTTCGGTCTAACCTCAGGATCTTATAACCAGGTGGGAGTATTTCATTGTCTTTTGTAACAGGTTTAAGCCAGGTTTCAGTTAAGCATAGGATATCAAAAGAGTGAGTATCTAGTAGAGCGTGCAGTTGGCTTACTTTATTGTTAACACTCCTTATATTGAGATGAGCTATGAGTAGTGAATTAGTGGGAGTGAAGGGGGGGGCGAGCTGTCTTAGGGTGTTGTTATAAGGTCCTGGGTTGGGATGAATGTCCCCGTGAAGGAGAGGATATTTGAGAGGACTATATGGATGCTTCAGTGGTTTAGTGCAGTTAAGTTGCGCTTTACTAAAATGAGTAAATGTAAAATGGGCTACTCTGTGGTATTTAGGTGATAGATAGGATGAGGTGGATGTTATGTTAGAATGGCTAAGGATTTCAAGATTTGTTATTAATGTTTGTTTAAGGGATTGGTGAGAAGATGAGAATTGTAGGTTTTCGTAATGAGTGAGAATATAGGGAATAGAGAGGATAGATAATAGTAAAAGTAGGAGTGGTAGTTTAATGTAAATGAGTGAATAAGTAAAGGGCATGGTGAAGGAGATGACAAAATGTAATAGGGAATTAGGAGGTTGGAGTAAATGAGGGTGTGGACTAAATAGGTGTGAAAGAGGTAAGGGAAAGTGATTATCAGTATGTGAGTGACTGTGTAAGTGGTAGGTCTGTAAAGAGTGGTGAAAGATTATTTGATAGGAGTGAGGGGGAGTGGCTTGGCAAGTATAAAGGTAGGACCACTGGGGGTGGGTGGAAATTGGGGTAGGGTAGGGGAGTGAGCCCAAGAGGAACGGAGCGGGTTACAGAAGGCAAGTGAGAGTCTACAGAGACAATCAGGGAGCCGCAGACTCCTTAGGTGTCACTGGGTGAGTAGAGTGTGGTAATGCAGGAGAGCGGTAGTGAGTGATTGTGGAATAAAGGGAAGAAAAACAGAGTACAGCTAGATAGTGGGGAGAAGAAAAGGTACTAGTAGAGTGAAAGTAGCAAGAGGATTTTCAGCTCATCAAGGGATAAGAGCTATAAAAGTATTAGGAATAGATAGTTGGGAATGTGGAGTACAAGGTGTAACTCTAGATTGGAATTTGGTGCCACCTAGTGCGCAGAAAGTATAGTAGACAAAGGTAACAGTATTAGATACAGCTAGAGAAAGGTGTTACAGATAAAAGTAGGTAAGGGGGTGAAAAAAGGCAAATTGCTATTGGGGTGTAGAGGAAAAAATATTTGCTGCTGGTTTCCCTGCTCGCTAGCTTAGTTTTTCTTGTTGCTAGGTAGTTATAAATAAATATTTAATGCAGTTTAATAGGTAGGTCCAAGGTGGAACATACTTTCTTAGTCCTTTTGTAAGCTGGGAACACAATATATGTGCAGGGGCAACAGATTTCCTTGGCCAGACGTTGGGATGGCTGTGACAAAAAAAGCAGAGAGGGGTCCTGAAATATCAAGCAGGTCCCTTAGTATAGGATAGAAGGTAGAGAGTTTCTTAGTCCTTTTGGAAGCTGGGAACACAATATATGTGCAGGGGCAACATATTTCCTTGTAAATCTGATCCATGTTATCTGTGTTCTGTACAGTAGTGTGGCCAATGGCTGTTGGGGGGATTAGCGCTGACATTCTATAAACATGGGTGTGACAGAACAACACATGCATGATAGTCATATGAAAGTGTAGCTTAGCACTGGCAACTGCTGTAGCAGTCTAGTATGCTTATCTAACATCTGTTGCCATATATACCCCCCTAATGTTAGTCTGTGTTCATATGTGGCACCTGTTTGTGTTCAGCAAGGCTCAACAGTTCAGCTGTGAGGTCCAGGGACTTACAACAGTGTGGACCTTGTGTGTGTATTCCACACACATATGGGGAAATATATATGTGTCATATATATTCACATCTGTATATGTGCATAGAGCAGGGGAATATTGCAACTGTTTGTGAAGGGGGAGATATATATGTTGGTGAAGGTTAGTATGCACATATTTGTATGTAGGTTTTAGTGTGTGACAAACAAGACAGCATACAGTGCTGGTATATGACATGTGAGGGTTAAACACTGTGGGTGGTTTGTTCAGTTTGCAATGTTGAAGCCAGTAAGGCCTGCTAAAGCTACCTGGGCTGTGAACACCTTCAATGCATTTATCCCAAAACTGTGCGATTTTATTACATTACTGTACACCTTATATCCTTTGTATAATTGATATTCTCACTATGAAAGGTGAAATGCATATGTGCCTACATATATATATGTATATGTAGACAAATGGATGTGTATATGTATATATATATATATATATATATATATATATATATGTGTGTGTGTGTGTGTGTGTGTGTATATATTTATATATATATATATATATATATATATATATATATATATATCTATATATATATATAGACCTGCTGACTCCCCTTAGTTTGTCCCTACTACGCCAACACAGTGAAAGCAACATGCGGAGGGCTTATGGAGGTGGAAGGAACAACGTTATCAATGGAGAAGACCACGAGGATGGGAGAGAGCTTATGGGCACCAATTTGGACGCCGGCGACTCCGACAATCCGAATAGTGACGTTTTCAATCCGTTGAACACCCCACTTGCTTTGCAGAATCACGAGGGACAAATTGGTACTGGGCTTGACAAGGGGAGTACAGCTAGGAGTTTGCCTGAGATTCGCAGGCACAACACAGGTACTGGAAACGCTTTTTCTTGCAACGAGGATTTAAATTCTTGGTTAAATCACAAATGTGATTTTAAAGCCAATTTTAATATTACTGACTCTAAATACAATAATAATACCTATACATTAATGTTGAGTGACCTATCTAGACTTATGGGTAAATATAGAAATTTGAAAATTGAGAATGAGTATTTAAATGAATGTGTGCATAAAGAAATTGTTCCCAAAGGCCTTAGGCTTTGGAAATTTCCTAATAATGTGATTTCTGGCTCTGAATTTCACAAAGAATTACTCAGTGTTTTCAATAATTGTGGTTTAAATGTTTTAAAACTAATGATTAAAAACAACAACCAGGTTATGGAAACATTACATAAAGACATTATTGAACTTGATTCATGCATTAAAAGTGATTTGTTATTCTCTGTGAATGAGGAGAAAATAAAATATTTTAACCTTAGGAAAGAAATAGAAAGTAAATGTAATGATGTTATTAAAAGGAAATTAAAAAAGTTAGAAAGGGACATTTTGGAGTACAAAAATAACACTTGTTATCCAAAACTGCCATTTAGATGGGATTACTATAAGGAAGGGCGGAATAATTATAATGTACACAACAATGAAGGAGAAGAAGGGAGATATGAGGTTTTTAATGATTTTAATAGTAGTGGAGAAGATCAAACTAATTATGACCAGGAATTTCCACCATTAAGGAGATCAGAGAGGTTATTGAACAGAATGGGACAACAACCAGAACAACAAAATTTTCAGGGGAGGGGAGGGAGGAGGGGGAGAGGACATTATTAAATACACCTCAGCCCATCGCCTCACCTAACCCAGTTATGTTGGATATAGTTACACACAATGGTATCAAATTCACTTATAACAACTTTGCTATATACAATTTCAGTGGTATTGTTTTGGAGAAGGGACATTTTGATTTGTTATCCAACGGACTAAAGTTTATCCCCTTTAATAAAGGAGACATAGCTAAGTCCCTTATGGATGTTAGAATATTTCTAAGAAAAATCAATTTGGACTTGATAATACCCAATGATCATGGTAACAACAATATTAATAAAAATGAGTTAAAACGAAAAACTACTTATAATCCACCTTTACACCCCCAACTTAAAAATCTTGAAAAAATATTAGATAAAGAAATTAGAAAAGCTTATTCTTATTATAAGGGACACAAAAACAACTTGAACCCTGATGAAAAAGACTGTCTGGATAAATTAAGAAATCACACTCTGCTCAGAGTTATGAAACCAGACAAAGGGGGAGGGGTGGTTATAATGGAATCTATTCAATATGAAAGTAAAATCAACAATATTCTTTGGGACCAAGACAAATATTCTCCAGTATCTACTAATGAGGTTAATATAGCCTACAAAAAATAGATTCTGGTTTATTTGACATGATGCAGGAAGAATTGATTGACTTTAAAACATACAAGTACTTAAAGGTAGATAAACCCAGAAGTCCATCTTTATTCGGAATCCCAAAAATCCATAAAAATGAAATGGACCCCCGTTCAGGCCAATAGTTTCTGCTGAGGGGTCCAAGACCCAACCGTTAGCCAAATATATTGATTCTAAGCTTAAACATATTTGGATGAGTAAGACATTCATGCTAAAGGATTCTTGGGATTTATTAAAAACAATAACAACAGAATTATATAAAGAGGAAATAATTTTTGTGACTATTGATATTATCGACCTCTTTTCTTCTATACCCTGGGTCGAAGGTATAAAGATGTTTGAAGACACTATATACCAGGAAGATAGTTTGAGTCAAAAAGAAAAATTAACTTCCACTTGGCTTATGGATTTAGTGTTGCGGAACAACTTCCTATATTTTAATGGAGAAGTTTATCAACAATTGCAAGGAGTTGCTATGGGGGCAGCATGTGCCCCCACATTTGCCAACTTGGTTCTCACCAGGTGGGAAGAAGAAAATATTAAAACCACTGAATTTAAAAAATACTGGAAGTTATATCGCCGTTTCTTGGATGATATTATAATTTTTTGGAACGGTAGTAGAGAAAAATTAGATGAATTTCTGGAATGGCTAAATACCACCAGTCCCTTTCTAAAGTTCACCCACAAAATTACAGAAAATAGGGTACAATACTTGGATGTGGAAATTTACAAATTTAATAATAAGTTAGAAACAAAAGTGTATAGAAAAAACACCTTCTGCAATTCATTTTTGCACTACGATAGTGCACACCCTCTACACTGTAAAAAGAACATAATAAAAGGCCAATTTGTTAGAGGGAGTCGTATGACTAGCAGAAAGGAAGATTTTGAGGAGGAATGTAACTTGTTAGAATCCATGTTTCTAGAAAGGGGATACCCCACCAAATTTGTTAGGGAGATAAGAGAAGAAGTAGTCAAGGGTAGAATTGATAGATTTAAACCTATAGTGAACACTACCCACCCAGAAAGAACAAGCTTTACACAAAAGGAAAATAATACTTCTAGTTTTGAGAAAACTTTAGTATTAGAGTACAATGGAGTTAATAATATAACAAAGAAAAGGTTTTTAAAAGAATGGGAACGTTTCATCTCCATTACAGATATAGAAAAAATACCTAGAGGTCCACAAAAGATAACATACAAAAACTCTAGGAACTTAAGACTACTTTTGGAGAACAAACCCACTAAATCCACTAGAAACAAGCTTGGCACCTACAAATGCGGTAGGTGTAACCAATGTCAATACATTATGAATGTAGACAAATTCTACTTAGAAAGTAGGAACAAGTGGCTAGGTAGTAATGAATATTACAATTGTGACTCTAAAGGACTGGTTTATTTAGCTTGGTGTATAGTGTGTAAATCCTTCTATGTAGGTAAAACAGAGAGAAAGCTAAAAAGAAGGATTTACAAACATTATTATGACATCTCTATTAAAAAAGACACTAGTGCACTTTACAAACACTTGAACACATGTCCCGAAGCTAAATTCCTCTTTGTAGTGTTAGAACAGGTCAAAGCAGATGGTAGAGGAGGGCCATGGGAAGAAAGAATTGAATTTCAGGAACTTTGGTGGCAACTAACTTTAGATACCAATAATCACCCTGGCCTTAATGAATTCATCTCCATTATGCCATTACTTAAATTAAGATCTGCCAAATTATAATGGTATGAAATTCAATGAAATAATTTTAATGTATATTTTAAAAAAATGTATATACATATAAGAATTTTTTATAAGTAAATATTTTACATTTACATTTCATAATCCATTTTTAACTTTATTTTCATGTTTTAAATTCTCCATTTCTTCTCCACAAACATTCTCACAAGAATTCATTACAAATCTAAGTTAGAAACAACTTTTATATTCAATACAAAATGTTTTTATAACAAGAATGTTTTTGAATAAGGACAATATAATTCATTTTATGGTTGGAATACATTTAAGTGGAAGGACATTATTAGTAAGAATGATTTTTATGTTAAAGAAGCATTTTGCAAAAAGCTTGATGAATTATTCATGAGCACAGACACTAGATTGGTTGATTTCAAACAAGCTTATTTAAATAAATGATGGGTTTTAATTAAACAATTAATTTAAACAGGATATAAATATGTGTTTGTGATTGTTTCATGTTACATCTGATGAAGTCATTCTGTTTAGAAGGACGAAAATGTACTGTTGGAAATAAAGGCGTTAATGTGGTTTGAACTCTGGTTTTTGGCTCCGTTTTGTATTTGGCATCGTACATATTTTGGACTGATACAGTCAACTCCAACCGTTTTTCCCAGAGCTGCTGTTATTTGGGATTTATATATATATATATATATATATATATATATATATATATATACATATATATATATATATATATATATATATATATATATATATATACATTTACATATATAAATATATATATATATAAATATATATATATACATATACATATATATATATATATATATATATATATATATATATATATATATACACACACACACATTTATACACACACACACACACATATATATATATATATATATATATATATATATATATATATATATATACTCATACACACCTACAGCTACTTGTTGCAATAGATTCTCTGTACTGTTGACTGACTGTGATGGTCAATATATTTGTGAATACGTCAAAGATATGTATTTGTGGGATAGCTTAGTGGGAAACTGTTTATGTTATGGTATTATGGGTCCTTGCTTTGATCCTAGCAAAAGATGTGTATTCTGTTGCTAGGCAGAACAAGTGCTATTGCATACAGTGTGATTAAGTCCCTTGGTTTTAACTAGGGTGTGTCATTGGAGGCTAAAGCACTACATCTATGATTATTGATTGGTACCGATGTTGAATGCAAATCCTGTGTGTGTACTGTAGTACTACTTGAAGCTCTGGGCTTGTACAGCAAAGTATGGTGTATGTCCACATTGCTTGCATCCACTGTTTTGTGTGGTCTCTGTATTCATCCCAGATTACATTTCTCAAGATTAAGGTTGTGTAAGTACTGATGGACAGTACTTTATAGTACACACTGAAAGCTTATCTGGGTTGTCATACCTTTGTGTTCTGTAATTATGTCTGATGTGTGTATGGGTATGTCTGTAACATGTCCTTTGACATATGTGTAGTAATACATATAACTGCTTATCTAGCAACATTCATAGTGTACTACAGCAGTATATGACCTATATTCCCAATTGTGCACATATTTTGGCCATGGGTTTGGCATTAACAAGTTGTGTGGTATAATAGTAATACATTTACTGGACCTTACACTGATTGTGATGGATGATATATTTCTTTACACATCAGATTGATGTATATCTGCTGTGGCTAGGTGGTGCATCGTGTTGCATACAGTGTGCCAGGTACTCTTGTATAGTCTTATATAGTGATTTTATTTTGTTGCTGTGCAGAACATGGTTCATTAGCTAGAGAGTGAGCAAGGCACTTTCAAGCAGTTGTGGGGTGAGCAGTGATAAGTGGCAGTTGCAGTGTTTCACTCTTGATTAGCTTATAGATTGCTATATATGGCAGTTCAGTGATATCTGTACTGTATAATGTTAAATGTGCCATATGACTTGCTCAGACATATTTTTGTATTTATGTCTTCCAGGGATCATGGTCCACCACAGGAACCCGAGTTACAGTAGTGCTGAAGATGATATAATTACTAGCAGTATGATTCAGCACTACTGTCTCATGTTCTCACGAACCAGCCAGAACCAGCAGGAGCATACTGCAATGTGGCAAGATGTTGTCCGCAGGGTTACTGAGGAAGGCCTGCATAACCGGACATATGAGCAGGTACACCACCACTGCAGTGATCTTCTCAGACATGTCCGTCAGCGTGTCGCTGATGTGTGTAGACAACAGCTTGCAACAGGAGGTGGTGTTAATATCCATCCCCCCTCACCAGAGTGGAGGAGCTGCTCATGAGCCTGGTGGCACCTGCCCAACAACAACAGCAGCAGACATACACCATGATGGAGGTTGGAGAAACCCAGCAAGCACACATGGAGCATGCAGGTAACATGGCATATCTGTAGACTATTGTTATCTGTATTGGTAGATCATGCATATGTGAGATGTGGAGTGTGTCGTTCAAAGATGTGGAGCCTGTTGTTGTGCAATACTGATCATTTGGAACATAATCTGTACCCCTGTGAATGTAAACTGTTGTTGTACTGTAAGACTGCAAACACACAGTAGCAATGCCGCAGTTATGGCCACTGACAAACTGTCTCATCTCTATGTAGGTCCCTCTGGGGTGACATCAAGGCAGCAGACAGATGCTGGTGAGTGTGTTCTGCATTTATTATTGTAAATAAAAAGTGCATGTCATAGTTAAGGTGTAGGCCATGTACACATGTAACACACCTACCCATAATGCATGCTGTGCATATTTGGTGTAAGAGCATGCACATCTCACTAATGTCTGCCTCAAACACATGCAATACCCAGATCATCTCAAACAAATGTGGCTAGACTGTAGTGACCATTGGATAGGCACAGTTGATACTCAACATGCACATAACATACACATCTATGTCATACACAGAACATTTTAACATGCTACACATAAAAGATTCCCAAACCCTCTGTAAAGACACACTCCAGTATCCAAAATATCATCCACACATTACAATAATATACCTGAGGGGTAGAGGCCTATCCTGGGGCATTTAAACACTCTGCAACACACTGCACATTCATGTCAGGGAATGCTCCTTATTGGCCTCCTTACAAACTCACATAACAACTGGTTGTGAAATGGTGAATTTAGCCAAGGTAGTACAGTTCCAGCACAGCATGATTAGTGCTGGTTTGTCAAACATTTGTAGCCATGAGTGACCACCTGATGCTTCATGATGATGGCCCATGGTCCTATACCCCATCCAGTTATTGTAACCACAGTACTACACATAGCTGTCATTGCTACACACCATAATGATGCATGTGTGCACACATATGCACCTCTAAACAGTATGCATACCAATCACCATTTGCACAACTGACACATATATGTCTTGTGATGCTATTGAGTGGCTAGGTCATATGTCACATAATGGGTATGTGTAGTGTTTAAATATGCCGTTGTGTTTTAGCATGCCATGTCATTGATGAGACTGGCATGTTCACAATATGATCTACACTCACCATAAGTACCGTACATTGAGTATGTGGCCGAATGGTATTCCATAAATTATCCATGCACCACTGATGATGTTGTGTGAATAGTCATCATGCATGTGCTAAACATGTGCCCACAATTATTTGCTAAAGACACAGAGGCTGTAATCCGCATTGGATACCTATCTGACACACAGATAGACATCCAGCAATGGTATGTACACCTGTGAGGTATGGTGGACAGTACATTATAGGGTTATGAATACCTGCACAGCAATGTTGTGTCCATGTATGCATTGTGTTCCAGGGGGAGGGCCATCACCTAATAACAAAACATGCATCAAAGCCATGTATACTGTAAGTAACAAGGACTGACTACATTTGCACTGCATGCTGTTGAGCAACACATGTCCTGCATGCTGACATGTGTGATATAACTGTTTTGCTTGTGATACTGTACCCCACCATCACCTGCTATTGTGTATGTTTTGTGATTGCTGGTGTTGTGTGTGTCTGCTTTTGGGAGGAGTATAGTTTTGTGTGTGTGTGCATGTGTGCATATGCGCATGTGCGCATGTGTGCATGTGCGCATGTACGCATGTGTGCATGTGTGCATGTGCACATGTGCGCGTGTGTGCATGTGGTGAGAAGTCATGTTCAGGTCTTAAAGTGTGTTTCCTGTTTTCCTCTCACAGGTGGCGAAGTGGGGCTGGTTCAGTACAGCAGGGAACCTGATGTCACTGAGACAGACAGTGATGATGAGGATAGGTGTGTTGAGGCACAGGCAGGTTTGTCAGGGTCTGTTGTTGGGCCACCAATTGACAGTACATAAGTCTCCACCCCATCCATGCACACAGTCATACTGCCTGTACATCCATCATCACCATTGCCCTTAGCTTAGGGACAGTGTACGGTTGGCACTAGCTAGGACAGTGTGGTATCTATGGCACATGTATCAGGACACAGCAGCCATAGCCAGATATCTGGAATGGTACCACATAGGGAGATGCCCATGGGTTCTCGTCAGAGCACTGCTGGTCATCATGCCCCTGGCAGACATGCCACGCCTCTTTCTACCACACGCATGTTCCAGGCTGTCATGGAGGCACAGGCATGAATGGAGCAGTACACCAGACAGGGGCTAAGGGCACAGAGGGATCATTACACCTCTGTAAATGACAGTATCCGTGACCTAGCAGGTGCCATACGTAACTACACTGAGGTCATTGATGGATGTTGGGGTGAGACATTTGATGTCCTCCACAATGTCATGTCCATGTGTCAGGATAGTGCAGGATAGTTGAGATGTCGACGTGGATGAATGCCAGCAACATCACCAGCTGGAGGTCACCATGGACTTCCAGCAACTCACAGCCGCTCCCGTAGTGCCAGTACCAGTCCCAGCAATGTTGGGGGGGCTGTCCATAGACTGGACTAGCAGACTATGTGTACATGGCTCTGGCCAGTCCCAGCAGGGACCTGGATCCACTGGACATATGTCAACCTCTTCAGATAGTACCCAATCTGGATTAGTACCTGATACTGTCTGTAGCACCCCTGCCAGGCACAGGTTCTGTATCTGTGGCCAGAGACGGTGATCTGTAAAGCCTGCCATTTACAGTCTGTAGCTGTCTCACAAATCCCCGTATACAGCAGCCACATGGTGGAACTGTGTGCATGCAGACACACATAAACCAGAAACCTAGGACAAACACATACCAGCACACATGACATCAACATTGGCCTATAACAGTACTCATGGCCCTCACACACACACTCACACACACATGTCAATTGTATGGCTCAGTGTAGGCCTCTGGCAAACCAACAACACACCCTGTGCATATGATGAAACCTGTGCCACCTCCTGTCATCTGTAACCTTGATGCAGGAACAGGCTAACATGGTGCTGATGCACAGGGTGACTTTAATAAAGTATAGCAATGGTTGGATGTGTAGCATGTTGTCAGCAGTAAAGTGTAATGATATCCTTGAAGGTGTAGCTGAGCAGGCATGATGTATTAAAGCTGTAATTAGCAATGTTGTATTGTTTTCACCAGTGTTTATTCCAATTGTGTTTTGTTTGCCCATGTGCCACTTGGCTGATGTGTGTAGTTGTGTCAGCATGCATTATACAGTGGACAATAAGTGTGGGGTGTGTGCAACACAGGTTTGCAGGTGTCCATTTGTGAACATGGTAGAGGTGGACTGTCTGCATGTACATGCATATTGGACACATGGGCAGGGTGACATGCCCTGTATTGGCCAGTGGTAACACTCCATAGTTTCTATTGGTGGCCAGTATGCATTGTACTACACACATTTTGGAACTTGAGTACGCATGTGTGTGTATGGCACGGGTTGACACTGTGCTGTGGGTGATGCTGTTGTTGCTATCTGTCATTGGTTTGCATTACTAAGGTTAACACTGTCCCAGCTGCATAATCCTTTAGTAATGCACACTGTTCACCTACAGGGTTGCATGGACCGTGCTATCACAAACACAAGAAATTCTCACTTATATAGTAAAAGTGCATTAGTCTCATGTACCCCTGCCATAAACTAAATATATAATAGAAGGTGTGAAGTTGTACCAAAAAAGAGTTACATACCAAGAGGGCATAACCTCTCTGGTCAGTATCATTGGAAAAATACAAGCCCTCATTAAACATACAAGGCAAGCTTCAAAATACAAAATGGCAAGGATTCCCAAAACAACACTAAAGCTTTCTTTAGTGTTGTTTATAATCTACAGGGGAAATCAGATTGGGTCACAGTTAACGTAAATGGTCACAAAGTACACTTATCTGACTGACATTACCAATTCCTTGTTAGACAGTTTGAATGTGGATTTCACCACCCTGTCGTTACACAAGAGTCACATTTCCAGACCTGAAGAATGTAAAACCTGATGATTCACAGACACTCTAGTTAAAACATCTCTTTACCAAAGTCCAAACCACAGTGGCAATGGTACTGGACAGTGTCCCTGGCTGTGTTATACACAAGCTGATATATGAAGTCACCACTCACCTAAACACTCTGTCCAGATGCAGCCTCTATACAGGTTACATACTTGTGGAATGATGCACAGTAATGGTGTTCACAGTCCACAAGGGTTGAGCTACAGCGTCTTCTTCTTCTTCTCCTTTTGGATGCTCCCATTATGGGTCGTCACAGTAAATCATCTGTCTCCATTTCTTCCTACCCTATGCATCTTGCGCTGTCACACCATCCACCTGCATGTCCTCTCTCACCACAGCCATAAACCTCATCTTAGGCATTCCTCTTTTCCTGTTACCTTGCAGCTTCATCCTTAGCATCTATTTCACAATATACTCTGCATCCCTCATCAGCACATGTACAAACCAACTTAATCCTGCCTATCTGGCTTAGTCTACTAACCTTCAAACCTGGGCTGACCCTCTAATATACTTATTCCTAAACCTGTCCACCTACGTCACACCCAGTGCAAATGTTAACATAAATTGATTAAGGATAGAACTACAACAGATCCTGGAAACTCTCACCCTATAAGCCAGACAAATGTTATCTGGAAGGCTATGGAGCACAGCATTATGGAACTCATTAACAGAGACATTATGAACCTGCAAACACTGCACCATACCCACTTAGGTTCTCTAAAGGCCAGATCATGGCTCTTATACCTAGTAGACTTCAAGCCAGTTAACAAGGCTATAGGTGAGGAAGGGGAGGTCCACACAGCCAAGCTATAGCTCAACAGCAATTCCTACCCATCCCACATTCTGGTATTATACATAACCTCAACAGACTGACAATAAACAATTGTTAGATGATGGATTGATAACTGATGCACAGACATAGGACACATAGTAACATTTGCAGCCTCCGTGTACAGTCCTATGCCAGTAACAAGTGGTATTCACCTGCACTCAGTCCTGGGACCACTCCTGTTTGGCATATAGCTTTCTTAGGTACAAGCAAACACAGTAGGGATATGCCTGTCCACGTCTGATGAAAATGCATACTGTGGGCTATACTTTATTCTCCAGATGACACACATCCTCCAAAAGGATATCATAGAGACATATATCTGGTGTCAAACTCATGCTGTAAAGCTATAAGCCAAAGAAAGCATAGTTATCCACTTTTAGAAAACAAAGTATCCCCAGAGTACCACATAGGTAGTAGCCCCCAAAATGTGGAACAGGTACTAATGTATACATAGAACTATGTGTTTAGTCATCTCTCCTTTGATAATCACATTACCAAAGGGTTTTGGAAATCCCTCTGTGGAGCATATAAGCAATAAAGGGTTTGCATGTAGATCCACAAAGGTTGTTGCACACCTATAATGATTAATCATCTTTGCCAGACTTTGCTTGCTTTGGAACAGGATTCAAATATACCTCAAGCAAAAAACCTCAATCATACTCTTCAGTAGAAACCATGATGAGTGGATGTGCAACAGAAAACGTAGCCCAGGGATCACTGCAGTGGCTAAGCTTGTCACAAGCATACAGAAGTGACCTAAGGTCTGGCAAGCGCCAGCACACTCTGGCAAAGATAACAGATGCTTTCATGGAGAAAGCAGAGTACCAACCTATGAAATAATTGAGGTCACATGTATGTATATGGCTTTGCCCCACAGCTACCTTACATGTGTAATGCACATACAGTTGTCATTGTGATATGTCATACATTAGAAAAATCAAAACCCACTCCACATTGATCAATGGTGTCACACACCTGGAACACACACACACACACACACAGTCAGCAAGTGTGAGAGTCAAACTCCTTCCTAACTACATTATGATATTATAGCAGTACACATTTACATGACGCGCTATGCACATTACTGGGATTTTATCTTTCCACAGGTATATTTGTAGGATGGTGATATCATCAGACTTGACAAAGATGAGTATACCACTTTTAAGGGGTGTGAGTAGTCTCCAAAAAGGATGCTACACCCCAGGGAGACACACACAGTTGGCAGTTACAGGATTCAAACCCCTACCTAGCTATATTATGATACTACAGAAGTATGCATTTATATGACGTGCTATACACATTACTGGGATTTCATCTTTCTAAAGGTATATTTGTAGGATGGTGACATCCTCACACTTGACAAAGATGAGTATACCTCTTTTAAGGGGTGTGAGTAGTCTTCAAAAAGGTTGCTCCTCTCCAGGGCGACATACACACTTGGCAAGTGCAGGATTCAAACCCCTATCTAACTACATTATGATACTACAGCAGTATGCATTTCCACGACGCACTACATACATAACTGGGATTGCATCTTTCCACAGGTATATTTGTAGGATGGTGACATCATCAGACTTGACAAAGATGAGTATACCACTTTTAAGGGGTGTTAGTAGTCTCCATAAAGGTTGCTCTCTCCCCAGGGAGAGACACACACACACACACACACACACACACACACACACACACACACACACACACACACACACACACACACACACACACACAGTTGGCAAGTGCGGGGTTCTTAATCCACACAAAGTACGTCTTTACACTTCAGTAGGTAATATGGAGTTACAGGGTGCAATACAGACATTACTTGCTGACAATTTGCCTAAAGATTTTTTCACATTTGCAAACCTCAGCAGGCTTATCATACTAGGTGTATTGTGAGTGTATTGTATGCATAGGCCATGACCATATCATATATGGGTTGATGCACCACATGCTGGCACACACAGGGTCAAACCGGTGGCTAAGGTCTGTCAACCCAATACTGGACAATACAGTCAAGAGGAGTAGGGTCATACAACCACAACACCAACAGTCTCACATAGACCTACAATATAAGCACCAACAAAACACACACATAAATACACATTACCATACTCGGAGAATACAAATATTAATCTGAAAAAGAGAGAGTGTCCTCCTAAGCAGACAAGCAAGCAACATGCACCTCCAAGCACGCCAGAAAACACATAATACACCAAAGCAGTGTGCCTCACAACAGGCCCTAAGGCAAAACAACATACCCAACATACTAGTAATAGGTGACTCCATAGTCAGGCACACAGATGTTCCATTCACTCAGCTGGACAAGGGGAAGGTTACTGTCAGTTGTCTGTCAGGTGCTATGATCCACCACATAACACAAGCACTTACATCACTCCAGAACAGGTACATATATGACATGTTCTTTGTACATGTCAGTGTGAATGATCTGAGACATACCTCCCAGGACAACATGACAAGAGATATATAGTAGCTCTATGATCATGTAGCCCAGGCTGGTATGACCCTAACCTTGAGTAGCGTCTTACCTTCACCTACACGATACTGCAATATAACAGAAAGATGATAAACTTCAACAATTGGCTGAGTTTCGGGTGTCATTCAAAGGGGATCCAGTCTCTGTCTGCCTGTGATGATATGATAGACAAGCCTCATTGCTTCACTACAGATGGTTTGCACCTGTCGCCCCTATGCTTCTGAATACTCTTGCTCTTGCTGTCCCCATATTACCTTTTTAGGCAAGGCTCAAAGGTCCATAGGTTCATAGGTTTATAGGTAGGTACTAGGCTATCGGCCCTGGGGCCTATACAAGCCCAGCCAAAAAGGTACCCTGGCTTTTGCCACCCAAGAAATTTATTTTCCTGTGCCACTGTCGAGCAGAGACACAGAAGTGATCCCCGGGGTGAA
The DNA here is from genome assembly GCF_019279795.1 of Protopterus annectens. Classification (NCBI taxonomy): domain Eukaryota; kingdom Metazoa; phylum Chordata; order Ceratodontiformes; family Protopteridae; genus Protopterus; species Protopterus annectens. Next base: position 290,936,670 of record NC_056730.1, on the reverse strand, counting down.
TTTCCTATTTCCCATCCAATCATCAAGATTTTTCTTGAAGAGTGCTAATGAGGAGCTTTGTTTGATATAGATAGGTAGTTTATTCTGGAGTATGGGAAGTCTCTGGGACAGGAATCTATCCCTCTGGCATGTTCTGTTTATTGTGGTGACAAGGTTTAGGTCCCTAGAGCATGTAGCTCAGAGGGATTGGGATTTCTTTAAGTGGAGCATGTCCAACAGCTCTGGGTTTGACATAGCTTTGTATGTTAGGCAGAGATCACCTCTGAGTAGGCGATATGCAACAGAGTAAAGCTGGAGTTTTTTGAGACAGTCTGTGTAGGGAATGTGTTTGAGGCCGGTAATCCTCTTTGTGAGGTATTTCTGCGGCCTTTCCAGTTGTCGTAGATGCCTTGTGAGGTACATACCAAAAGGGACATTGTACTCTATAATGGATCTAATGAGTGATGAGTAGAGGGGAACAATGACCTCTTTTTTTCTGCATGACAAACCTTTTGTGATGAGGTGTGCCACGTAGAAGGATTTCACCACACCGGGCATCTGTCTCAGTGAGGCCCTTTTGGAGGATGTCCACATCATTAGTAGTTTTGATTATGGCTCCTAATTTGCAGTAATCTGCGAACTTCATTAACCAAAGACCTTCTGTGTTAGCCTGTACTTCAGGGAAGTAGATACCAAACAGGACAGGACACAAGACTGAACCCTGTGGTACTCCACTTGTCACTGGTCTGAAGTCGGATTTGGAGTCTGCTACTTTCATAGTGTGGGTTCTGTCAGTGAGCCAGCTGGCAACCCATCTAGTGACATAGGGATTTATACCTAGTTTAGTGAGTTTATCTATAATTCCAGAGTGGGGGATGGTGTCGAAAGCCTTGGCAAGATCTAGATAAGCTGTGTGAACCACCTTACCCTTGTCTACGGCTTTGGTGACTGCTTCAAAGAAGTCTATCAGGTTTAGGGGACATGATTTGCCTTTTACAAACTCAAACTGTTTGGGTCCAGTGTTTGGAGATTACCAATGTCTTTGTTTATAAGTTCCATGATGATACATTCCATGGCCTTGCAGACCAGGCTCATCAGGCTAATGGGGTGCTAGTTCCCGGGGTCTGTGGTGGCTCCCCCCTTATGTAGTGAGATAACCGTTGCTGTGTGCCATTCAGCAGACACAAAGCCAGAGGTAAGGCTATGATTGAACATGGTACTTAGGTGTGGTGCCAGTTCATTCTGTAGTTCATGTAGAATGCAGCCTGGGATGTTTTCTGGTCCCATGGATGCTGTGTTCCTGGCTTTGGAGAGTGTGGTTTTTACCTGTGCAGCCATGATTACAGGAACTTTGCATTCTTCCGGTATAGAGATGGGCTCTTTCATGGGTGAGAGGGGGGTAAAGTTAGCACTGATCCTATCTGCCAGGATGTTGGCAATATCAGTTGGATCTGTATATTTAGAGACATTGTGCTGTAACTCAGAGCAGATCTGAGTGTTGCCATTGAGATTCTTGGCATAGCTATAGAATGCTTTGTGGTTGTGTTTAGAATCAGTGGTGATTTTGTTTTTTAACTAGCTTTGGAGGATTTTATCAGGGATCACAGCTTCTTACTGAGGCTGACCAGGGAGCTCCTCCACTCATGGGATTTTACTCTCTTTTGCAACAGTTTCTTCCTTCTGTTGTACAGTTTGTTTATGAAAGGAGATCTCCAGATTGGCTTCTTTTTTTTGGAGGATAGCATCTTGGTTCTGTTTGGGATAGCACGATCCATGCACTCATGTAAGTGCTTATAAAGTGCAATTGTGTAGGATTCAGTAGTCGTAACTGTATTGTCCATCTGCATGGGTGTCATGAGGTTCACCACTTCTGTCTTAAGAAGCATGAAGTTGGCTTTGGAGAATTTTTTTAACATGGTTTCCTTAATGGGGGGGGGGGGGGTGGCAGCAGAATGTGGATATGTAGGGTAATTAGCTTATGGTCGGATCGGACCAATGAGGCGTTGACTTCAGGTGTGGAACACCGGTCACTCAGGACAAACCAAACCCCATAACCAACACAAATAACCACAAAGTGCGCTAAATGCTACTCATTGCCAGAAGTCTCAGCTTCCACATGCACACACTCGAAACACTTCTCAGTATGGCGCATATTGATATCTGTGCAGTAACAGAAACCTAGTTCAAGGCTCCAGAGAGCACACCAGCACTACCAGGATACTACTCATTCCATACCTTCCAGCATCAGAACCTGGATCATAGCACATAGGGTGGGGATGTATCCATATTCATCAAGGATACCTACACCTCTCTCTACATCCTGTCTACAGGGTATGTACCCATAGAATGTTGCACAGCAATGTTTTTCCCACTCCACAGGGGTGGGGCCACAAAAGACCCTTGGCATTCATGCTCTATGAGCCTGACAAGTCTGATCTGCAAGGCAATGGAGCCAATCATAATGGAAGTCAACAATAAAGACATTGGGAACCTTCACACAGTTGAGCACACCCAGTTTGGCTTTGTCAAATGCAGATCATGCCTGCTGAACTGGGTGGATTTCTTTGAGACAGTTACCCAAGCTACAGATGATTGAAAGGAGCTCCACACAGCCTACCTATACCTCGCTAAGGCCTTTGACACCATTCCCCAGTCAGGTACCTGTTTTTAGATTTAGTAACAGCCTGAACCTGAAGAGGTTGCTTTGTAATGATAAAATGAATGCTCAGCAGTTGGACGTTAGGTCACGCTACAAGAAGGGTACATATTCATGTACTAAATGTAGTATGTGTAAGTACATATCGAAGATCCAGATATTTGAAGTACCCGGCATAAATACAATTTTTACACCTACATTTTATGCTACTTGTGATTCGAACAACATCATCTATTTAGCCACCTGTGATTCATGTGATGCATATTATGTAGGCATGACTTCAAGGAGGCTTAAAGATCGTATGTATAATCATGTATATGATATAAGAAAGGGAAACACCAGTAATGCATTGGCAAAGCATTGTCAGCAGTTCCCCCAGCATCTTTTTAAGTTCAGGGTTATTCAGATTGTGCATAAAAATAAAAGAGAAGGGAATGTAATGGGATCTCTTGAACTTCATGAATTGAGGTGGAGCCTAAACTTCAGGTCTCATGTTGAACCTGGTCTGAATTCAGCAGTTAGTATTCGACCAGCCTTACTAGGAGATGGATGAATTTTCCACTTTGCTTTTCTTTATTTTATTTTGTTATGCCTTGTCTAATGTAGCTTCACTTTGTCTTAACTTATTTTGTTTATTTTAAACTTTATATTTTCAAGTACTTGCAGTTCATGCAAATATTATATGAGTAATGAATTGACTATTTTAGTATCTTATAACTACAGTATATGATTTATTCAGCATTATTAAGGTGTATGAATTAATCTTTATATATTCATCTAATTCATTTCATTTTATTTTGTTTTTATATTGCCTTTTTAAGATTTCATATGTCATAGTATTGGAAGTCAATGAAATTATTGTACAAATAATGACCTGATAGTATAAATTTTGAATAAATATTGCACATAATAAGTTAGCAATAGTATTGTGTATCAACTAGTATCTAGACATCTACTTATATATTTATCTTTTATGTGTTTGTTGTCTCTATTGGCATAATGTGTCATGATTTGATATGAAATAGGTTGATTTTTGGATATAAAATTGATATGTAATTGTTATTAATATAGGCTGAGTCATACAATCTGAATACAATGTCTGCCTTTATGGATGGAAGATTCTCTTTTGTTGCTTTTTAATAGCTATATATACATAGAAAAGCTATGCATGTTGCCCATTCAAAAACCTGGTGTTATATTGGTGCTATCTCTTTAAATGAATTAATTGACTATTTTGATTGATGCTTTAGATTGAATAATTGGGAGTGTCTTTTATATTTAAACACTGAGTTTTAATTAATTAATGTAACCTGATGAAGCGCGCCATGGTGGTGCGTGAAAGTGCTTGTTTCTTTTGTTAAAATAAACTGTTTTACCTATTGTGGTGGTTCCTTGCAGTTTCTCTACATATCCCCAGTCAGGAATCATAGATGAACTCACCAACCTGGGCATAAATCCATACATCACAAGATGGATTGCAAACTGGCTCACAGATAGATCCCACAAATTAAGAGTTGCTGGCTACATGTCAGACTCTAAACCGGTCACAACTGGTGTCCCCCAGGGTTCAGTCCTTGGGCCCCTCCTGTTTGGTATAGACTTCTCAAAAGTACATGCCAACATAGGAGGGTTGTGGTTGACTAAGTTTGCTGGGAACTGTAAAGTGTTTGCCATAATAGATTCCCCGGACGACACAAATATTCTCCAGAAGGGACTCTATGAGACTCATGGCCTTAAGCTCACTGTGAAAGAATGCATAGTAATCCCCTTTGGGCAAAACAAAGTACCCACAAACTACCACAAAGGTGTTACCCCTTAAAACTGACAAGGTAATAAGGGATCTGGGGACACAAGTAGATAGTCATCTTTCCTTTGACAACCATGTTGCCAAAGTGATTAGGAAATCCTATGTGGCCCACCTAATCAACAAAGGGTTTGCATCAGGATCAAAAGAGGTAGTGGTGGCCCTCTACTTTTAAGTCATCAGACCCATCATTGAGTACAGTGCATCATTTTGGATGTACTCGACTAATCATATCCAGCAGCTGGAGAGACCACAGAGGTACCCCACCAAGAGGATTACTGGCCTCAAACAGTTGTGTTATGCAACACAACTGGTAAAACTAAATATGTTCTCCGTTGCATACCACCTACTCAGAGGCACACTCTGCCTAACATACAGAGCCATGTCCAACACATAACTGTTGAGCATGCTCCATCTATGGATAACAAAATTGAGTTGCACTACACACTCCAGGGATATGAACCTCATCACAACAATGAATAAAACATTCTGATGGGATAGAGTACCATACCAGACACTTGCCTTACTGTGGAACAGAGTCCCAATGTACATCAGACAGAGCCCCTCACTGACACTCTTCAATAGGAACCTTGATAAGTGGATAGGAAACAGACAATTCACGCCAGGCATCACATCAGCAGCCCCACTAGAAAGGGGCTTAGGGTACTAACTATTAGAACTAGGGCTTAGGAGACTAACCAATGGGGTGGTGAAAGCTGCACAACTTGCCTAGGCTAATATATGCCTTTGTGAAGATAATCTACTACATACCTATGAACCTATGTGACTGGTACATGTCTACAGATAGTAGATGTGTACTTCATTGTACAGTCATGTTGTACAGCAGGCACATGCACCACATACACTGTAATGCTTACAGATACTAGTGGCTATTATGTAGAGTGGGTGAGATGTGCACCTCATGTCTTTTGTGCCATTGGGATGTGTGCTGGGTGGGACAGTCCTGGATGGCTCCCTGTCATGGTCACCCTCGTACACACATCTTTGCCCATCCATCTTTGGCTTATTATACTGTGTTCCCCCTACATATATATAGGTACATAGGTAGGTAATAGGCCATCTGCCAGATGGCATATATTAGTATGGCTAGAGTGTGCAGCTATCACCACACATGAGGTTAGTTCCCTATGCCTCTGTGTAGTAGAGCTGATGAAGTGAAGCATGGTGTGACAGTTCAGTTTCACATACACTCATCAAGGCTCCTCTGGAAGAGTGTCAGTGAGGGACTCAGCTTAATGTAGGTTGGCAGCCTGTTCCAAAGCAAGGGAAGTCTGTGAGTTAGTAATGTATCCCTCCAACATGTTCTATTTATTGTTGTGATGATTATATCCCTAGAGCATGTGGCACAGTGAGCTTGGGTTTACTTCAGATAGAGCATGTACATCAGTTCTGCATTGGACATGGACCTGTCTGTTGGGCAGAGATCACCTGAGTAGATGGTATGCAACAGAGTACAGATTGAGTTAACTTCAGTCTTGTTGCATGAGGCAACTGTTTGAGGCCAGTAATCCTCTTGTTGAGGTATGTCAGTGGTCTTTCCAGCTGCTGAAGGTGCCTAGTCAGATTCATCGCAAGTGTGCCATGATACTCTCTGATGGGTCTGATGACTGATGAGTAGAGGGAACCTCCTTTGACCTACATGCAAAGACCTTGGCAATTTGTGGGAACACATAGCATGATTTTCTAACCACGTTGTGAATGTGTTTCTGGAAGTAGAGATGACTATCCATATGTGTCCATAGATCCTGTATTATTACCTCCATATTTAGGGTGTTGGCACCTATGTGGTATTTGTATGACTGTAGCGCAAGGCCATAATTTTGACACCACATCTGTCTAACTGAGAACCTTTTTAAGGATGTCTCTGTTGTCCCAAACATCGATTATGACAACCTTTTTGCAGTCATCCACAAACTTTGTTAACCATATCCCTCGTATGTTTGACTGTATTTCTGAAAAGTATACACCAGACAGGAGGGGTCCCAGGACTGAGCCATGGGGGACAGCAGTTATTACCAGCTTAAAGTCCAACAGGGAGCCCACAAGTCTTACCTTGTGGGATCTATATGTGCCTCATTTGGCAATCCATCAGATGACATACGTGTTTATGCACAGGTTGTTGATTTTGTGGATACGACATGTGTGTGGGATGTTGGAAAAGGGCTTTTCAAGGTCTATGTAGGCCATGTGGAGCTCATTTCATTGATGTATATCCTGGGTAACTGCCTTGAAAACTGTCTAGCAAGTTTAGGGACCATGATCTGCCCCTGACTAAACCAAAATGGGTAGGGTTGGGAGTTTGTAGGCTACCAATAGCTCTGTTTATGAGTTTCATAATGATGGACTCCATTGCCTTGCAGATCAGGCTTATAAGACAATAGTTCTCATGGTCTGTTGTGCACCAACACTTGTGGAGTGTGCCAAATGTTGCTGTAACCCATTTAACAGTTCCATATCCTGTACAGAGGGTGAGTCTCAACAGACTGTTCAGGTGCAGGGTCTGTTTGTTTTGGAGTTCATATATGACACAGCCAGGGACACCATGTCATCCCATAGACACCATGTTTTTAGGTTTGGATAGAGCTGTTTAACCATTGTATACGTGATTTCTGGCTTTTCACAATCTCCAGGTATGGTAATGGGCCCTTTTGTCAGTGAGTGGGGAGTAAATATGTATGAACCTGTCTGACAAGATGTTGGCAATGTCAGTCATGTATATGTATTCATATACACTTTGCACTGACTCAGAACATATATGAGTTTACATTGATATTTATGACATAGCTAAAGAAAGCTTCATGGTTCTCTATGGACTCTTTGGCAATATGTTTGCCAGAACATGGCTTGGATAATGTTAGGAATGCTCATTGTTTCTTGATGATACTGATCAGAGATTTATTGATCTTATTTGGATTTTCACTTTCTTTGAACAACTTAAGTACTTGTATTACATAGTTTGATTATGACAGGGGTCCAATATATTATATGAGTCTGTTTTCATATCACTGTGTGTGCAAGGCAGGATTGGTGAATAGTGTGTAGTAAGAATTGCAACTACCAGATATGTGTGGCCCACTGCTGTATTCAGACATGGCCTAAGTGTGTGAGCATGCCCAGTATGACCTTTCAGTATGTTGCTGACTGACATTTGCTAAATTTAAGTGTGTGAGCATGCCCACTATGGGCATATATATATATATATATATATATATATATATATATATACTATATATGTGTGTGAAAATTTAAGTTGGTTTTTACTTCAGGGCTTACCTTTGTGTTGTACATCGACAGGAAGCACACTGTGCCTGCAGGGCTTCCATGAGTCAATTTGCATAGACTTATCAACATTTCTAAACACAGGGTGGACAGCTATAATTTGTACATTTCTACCCGAGGGGGCACACCTGATTGTTACTGTGGGTGTACATAAGATGAGGGCTACATCTGACACTTATACACATTTGCTAGGCCTGCACTGCTATGTCAGGTACTCCATTTCGGTCTGTACTGTTGCCTATCATACTGGCTTGAGGCATACCACTGTACTACAGACCTTAGCTTCCAATTACACGCATATTAGTTTGTGACTTCATAGCCTACCCAACCCACATCACACTGCCTGGCCTGCTGTTATCTGTCTGCATAGGCCTGGGGGGAGGTTACTCATATGCCTCTTCAGAGGGCATGATACAGCATTTGTTTGTCTTTGCATTTGTCTACAATTGTCCTGCTGTCTGTGACTGTTAGGTATGTGACCCCCCCCCCAACTGGTATGTGTGAGTGACTTAAGTTGTGTTTGTGCCAGTGAAATGCTGTCATGGCTTAGTGGTTTAGTACTGTGACTATAGTGCACAGTATCCTGAGTTCAAGCTCTGTCACTGCTTTTCAGTTTCCTGCTGGGCAGACCTGACTGGTTAAGGACAGTAAAGCAAGTGTGAGCGTGTTTCCCGACTTTGCCCAACTTTGCCCAACATTGCCCGACGTTGCCCGATGTTGCGCAGGTTAGCGCGGTGCACAGCTACGCACAATTGGATTTAAATATGTTCAATAATGGTAAAATGTGCTTAACAGTGCTTTATACTGCTTAAAATAGGGCACTCATGCCTCAGGTGGTGCTGCAGGGCTGCCTATGTTGGATGCACATAGTACACTCCCTATACATGTTTGAAAACAGGTAGTGTCAAGTTAGGCATCCCTTTTACTGTATGTGTGAGTCAGAGAGAGGTGTCATTTCCAGGGTTCCTACTGAGTCAGTGTATGTGCTATGCGTTGCCTCTTTGCCAAGGCCAGGGCATACTGGGCATGCCTCCTTCTGCCTACTGGGGCAGGCTCAGGTTGTTCCTCCTCCGAGTCACACTGTGCCTGTGCAGGCCTTAGCAATGGTGGGGGGCTGTTTGGCCCTGCCCCATGCTATTCCTGCTGCAGCTGTTTCTGCAAGATCATATTGTGCAGCATGGCACATACCATAACAATTTGGGTACATATAGTTGGTGAATACTGCAAGGCTCCACCAGATGTGTCCAGGCAACAGAACCGTGACTTGAGCATCCCAAACACATGCTCAAGTACATACTTGTTTGTGTGTGTGCCTCATTATGGATTTCTTTTTCAGCTGTGTATGCATTTCTGATGGGTGTCATCAGCCACGGCTCCAGTGCGTATCCAACATCCCCCACTAGGTGACCATCAGGGATGTCCCCATTGGCAAATCTCTGGTACAACTGTTTCAGATGCCAGATGTGGGAATCGTGATAGCGTCCAGGGCAGCCAGCACACACATTCATTATTATGCCCTGGGCATCACACACGACCTGGCAGTTGATGGAGGGGAAGCCCTTGCAGTTGATGTAGACCCTACCCGCTCACCGGGTGGTGCTTTGATGCATATGTGCGTGCAGTCTATTGCACCCACTACCTCAGGGTATTCTGCTATTTGGTGGAAAAGATGCATATTGCTGGCCAATGCCTCATGGGTATTGGGGAAATATACGTGGTCAGTGACATGTGCTGACATGGCATCCAGGAACTGGTGGAGTACCCTGGATGCTGATGCCTGTGAAATCCCCATCATATCACCAGTTGGTCTTTGGAAGGTACCTGTAGCTAGTATTCTTAGGCCAACACATACCTTGGTATCCACTGGGATGGGTTCCCCTCTGTTGGTTCTGTGTGTGAGGTGTGGCCGGCACAGCTCAATAATTTGCTGTAGGAGGTCTCTGTCCACCCTATAGCGCTCCACTATCTCCATCTCATGTAACCCCTGGTAGGTTACCCTGGGTCTGTACACTCTTCTCTGTCTCCTCACTGTGGGTTGCTCAACAGCATTCACAACATCACCACCCTCAGCACCTTGCACATGTTGGTTTATGATAGCAAGAGCAGCCACTAACATTTTGTCTGACTTAAGCTTTTTAAGCTTTCCCTCTTTGTATACTGCAGTGTTGCAGAGTTCTTGGGAAAAACAGGGGGGAATGCTGTTTACGGAGTTTAAAGTGCTGGGCTGGGCTGGGCTAGTCTGCCTGTGTAATTGGCTGATTCTGATATATTTCACCTGGCAGCTCTGCTAGTTCTCCTTGGTTAACTTCCTACTACTTCTTTTCCTTCCTATTGCCTTTCTGTTTCCACCTGGGAGGACGTGTCACGCAAACAAGCGCAAATGCGCGCACACACTGTGTGCACTATCTTTTAACATTGTGCATCTTTGGTTTGAGGTTTTCGAATAGGACAACTGTAGGCACACCTCTTGCAATCCTGATCAACTCAAAGCAAACATAAACCACTGTGCTCCAATTAGCTTACAGCCTGTCTGACACACCCCCTCATGATGTCACCTATATTCTACTCTACTACTCACCTACTCCTACTCTTACACTTTTGGGACGTGGCTCACAAGCTGGGAAAAATTGGGATTCACTATCCTTATCCTCATTTGCATAGGATTGCCATGCATGGTTACATCTCTCACACTGAGCTTTCCCCCCCTTAGCAACCACTACTCAGTGGCCACGTTGTCTTCAGCCTGCCATTCACCTGCATGGCAGAATAAGCTTTTTAGTGAAAATGACTATTTTTGGCTTTTTTTTAATTATTTTCTTGTTTTTATAAGTGCCGCACATTTGCGCGGTGCTGCGCTATGCTTAAACATCGGAGATCAGGGGAAAAAAGTTACATTATTATATTTTTAAACATTTATAAATGCTAATGGCCTTATATTTGGCCATTGGTTTGCTTCCTCAACTGTATGCATCCTTTATTTGGAGCTGTTATAGATATATATATATATATATGCATGGCTTTCACCAGCAAATTAGGTAATTTGCATACCATGACGCCGTCCGTGTAAGAGTAGCTTTAGCAGCTCTCGTGCACGCCCCTGCCGGCTGTACCTGAATCGCACGGCATACATATGGCCGCCGTGAACTCCTACACTCTTCTTGCACTCCGTGCAAGCTTTTGGAAATCTGGCTCATTGTTTTTTCTTTAACTGTGTATGTCCTTCAATGTTATTTTAAATATTTCCTGTGATTTTGAACTCTGATGTCACTGTGAACTGATATTTAGTATTGTCTTGTTCTTTTATTATTTATTATTAAATGTATTTAACCTATCATTGTGGCTCATCTTTGTAAAGATATTTACATTTTGAGACTATTTGCATATTTATTTGGTGACACTGTGTGGACCACTCCTAATAGACTTGCTCTTGGTCAAACTACCATTTGTATTAATGTTAATTTCACTCAGTAAAATTGGACACCCTTTGTTAAGGGCCTTAAAGAAGATTGCAGGTGGTTCTGGTGGCAGTGAAAACTATCGTATAGTCTGGGCAAGAGGGAGCATAGCTAGTAAACCTGTGCCACCCTTTCCCAGGGGTGTGTGTGTGTGTGTGTGTGTGTGTGTGTGTGTGTGTGTGTGTGTGTGTGTGTGTGTGTGTGTGTGTGTGTGTGTGTGTGTGTGTGTGTGCAAATCAAATTTCAAAGAGTGTGTGTGTCAGCTACTTGGGCAGGGACATGAAGCACTGGTTGGACAGAGAAAGTGTTGGAGGACTTGACTTGAAACCCTGGCTAAGGACTCAACTCTACAGCTGTGCCAGTGGGGAGTCTTATTTGGGATCTGGAGAAAGAGAGAGGAACCAGCCCCTGGACTGGCTGTGTTCCCTGTGTGATATTAAGGGAAATTATGCTTGATTGTACTTGATGCAGACAGCTGCATCTGGAAATACTGGGTATGTACCTGTTATCTTCCCAGTGAATGATCCCCACAGGTGCCAGTGGTGAGGATTGAGGCTCCTTGATTACTGGCCCAGAGGTGGAGGGTCGCCACCTATCGATGGCAGGTGTGGGAACACCACATTACATATTGGTGAACAGTGGTGTGGATATTGAACTTCTCTAGCCTGTAAGCAATAGTCACTAAAGAAGGTGTTTGTACTCTCAAGCAGCCACATGATAGACATTCCAAGTTTCATATCACAATAGTTTTATTTATTTTTGTGTTATCTTAGTTAGGGACAGCAGGCAAGGATGTCAGCGGAGGATTATGGCAAGCTGACAAGTAACTAGTTGGCTGAGATGTGCCAAGCCAAAGGACTGGTGTATGGCAACCTGACTTAAGGGGAAATGATTGCAGCCTTAGTCTCAGCTGCATCACAGACCAGCAACCAGGAAGACAACTAGACTGGCTTTGGGATGTGCAGCTCTCAGAAACTGGACAGTTAAGCTTTTCCTCAGAGGACTTAAAAATCCATCTAGAGTCAACGAGACTTGAACTGGAAGCCAAACGTTTGGAAATATTATCAACAGTGAGACTGCGGCATTTGGAGGCTGAAGAAAATGAGAAATGTGGCATTTGGAGACTGAAGAAAAAGAGACACTGAGATGTTTGGAAGCTGAAGAAAATGAGAGACAGAGGCAACATGAAAAGGAAATGCTGACTCATCACCAGGGTCATGAAGGCAATGGGGAGGGGAGTAAACTTTCCCCAGAAGCAATAAAGGTCAGTAAACTTTTTCCTTAATACCAAGAAGGTGATAATCTTGATAGTTTTATTCATATGTTTTAAAAAGTATGCAAACTGTATAATGTTGAACAAGGGTACTGGGTACAGTTCTTCACCCCCTTACTCCATGGTAAAGCTGTAACTGGTGTTTCTAAATTGTCTGATACTGATTGCTTAAGCCATAATACAGTTAAAATTGTTTATTGGAATGCTTTAAATTAACACCTGAAGCTTATAGAAAAAAGTTTTGTGAGCATAGACACACGGGAGATGAGAGTGTATGTGATTATATTGCTGAACTAAGCACTTATTTTCAGAGGTGGGTGAGTGGGTGTTGGACCACTACTTTTGAAAAGCTGGCAGACCTTTGGGACCAAGCCCTTGGCACTTTGCCTGAGGACATGAGAATCTGGTTGGCAGACAGGGAATGCATCACTGCAGATGAGTTGGGGATAAAAGGGGACCTATACTTAGCAAGCAGGGCATCACAGCACAGGAAAGGGATACCAAGTGCTGCACATGGTTATAAGAGAACCTATGGTGGGCAGCCCAAACTGCTCCAACAGAATCCAGCAGTAACAGGGGAAGCCACTAGTTCAGGTACACACCCAGGATCAAGGGTTAAATGTTTTAAATGTAACCACTGGGGCCATGTAGCATATAGATGTCCATGGAGGCAAGTTGGAGAACAAACGTTGGGGCAGCCAGCAAGTGGGAATAACAGAATGCAAGTGCTAAGTTCTCTGGAGACAACAATGGTACCAAGCTAAGAGAGACACAGCCTCTGATCTAATCATTGTAAAGCCTGCAATGGTTAAAGAGAAGCACTACTTGCTTGGGTAGTCTACTCCAGTCACACCTTTATTAGGGACCCCATTCCAAATATCTTTGGCTAGGGTTCACCTTGATTGGGAGGGTGGAAAAGGAAGCAAACAAGTAGGGATGTTTGAGCATATCCCTGCAGATGTCCTGACAGGGAATGATTTTGATAAGGCAGTATCTTGTGTGCATGCAGTGACACGCAGTCAGGCTTGGAGACAGGCATGTGAGTCTGGTAGTCTGGGGGGCCCAGAGAGACTGCACACTTGAAGCTAGGACTGGTGAGGTGGCTACTTCAGGGAGGGAGCTACCCTGTAGCAGTGAGACTGAAGGTGAGCTACAGCTGATGGTGGGTACTGATGTTCCTGTGGACAGAGTGACTGCAAGGGGGCAGAGGGGAGTAGTAGTACCCAGGCTGACATTGAGGCACCGCTGTCAGGGGATACCAGACTTCCTGTGGAAGGGGAGCTGGGAAGGGTTACAAAGAGAGAGTTGAGACAGGCTCACCTCTCAGACTCTACATTACAATGCTTGAGGGAGGTAGCTAGGGAGACACCTGATTCTCAAGGAAAAGGGGATTCCATATACCGGAGCAAAGGGTTACTGTATAGAGTGAATGGACCCCTGAGGAAGGGCTAGAGAGTGAGAGAATATAGCAGCTGGTACTGTCCAGATGGTACCATCAGGTACTTTTAGCCATAGCCCATGACATTCCCTTTGCAGGTCATATGGGCATAAAGCTACCAAGAGATGTAATATGTAGAACTTTTATTGGCCTGGGATTTGCAGGGAAGTAACAGGGTACTGCAGGACCTGTGAGCAGTGCCAAAAAGTAGGCAAGGCAGGAGACCAGGTCAAAGCTCTTTTGGTGCTTTTGCCTGTGATTGAGGAGATATTTCAGAGGGTAGCTATGGATATTGTGGGGCCACTGAGTACCCCAAGTTCAACAGGGAAGAAGAATATCCTAGTTGTAGTAGATTATGCTACCAGATACCCTGATGCAGTGGCTCTGTCCTCCATTAAGGCAGAGAAGGTGGCAAATGCTTTGCTAGAGATTTTCAGCAGGGTAGGCTTCCCAAGAGAAATACTGATTGACAGAGGTACCAATTTCATGTCAGACCTGCTGACTTGTCTGTGGGACCACTGTGCGGTGAAGCACCTAAAGACCACCTCCTACCATCACCAGACTAATGGTCTGGTGGAGAGGTTAAACTCTACACTAAAGACCATGCTATGGGCATTTGCAGACCAGTTTAAGAGTGAGTGGGGCAAATAATTGCCCCATCTGTTAGCTCACACAGAGGTACCACAGGAATCCACAGGTTTTTTACCCTTTGAGTTGCTGTATGGGCAAAGGGTGAGAGGACCTCTATATTTGATTCATAATGAGTGGGAGGGTGAGTGTAAATCCCATAAGGAGTCTATTGTGGCATATGTCCTAAATCTCTGGACAAGGCTCAGGGAACTCATGGGCTTAGCCCAGGATACCCTGGCAGAAGCCCAACAGCGGAAAAAGGTCTGGTATGATAGGAATGCTCGAGTCAGAGGGTATGCTGTAGGGCAGCAGATTATGGTTCTCATTCCTGTCAGACACAATAAGCTGCAGGCAGCTTGAGAGGGACCCTTCAAAGTGGTAAGGAAGGTCAGTGATGTTATCTACATTGTAAACTGGTAGGCAGAAGGCAGGAATACAAACTGTACCATGTTAACACCATGAAACCTTACAGTGATGGGGAGACCCTGGTGCTAAGTATTTGCAGTAGTAGGCAGGAGGAGTCTGAGGAGGATCTATGGCTACAGCATGCCAGCCAGCAAAATCCCAAATTAGTATGGTGGAGCCTAGGATTGCAGGCACATGGTATGACAGTGGAGCACCACATTGGGGTTAGCAATGCCAGTGCAGATAGGCTATCAAGACAGAGTATGGGGTAATGTATTCCCAGATAGGCTCATTCCTCTCAAGCAATGTTTCTCAAGGGACACATGAAAAACTTGAGTCTTCGAGGGAGGGAGAGATGTGACGATAGGAGGTATTTCCAGCACAGCTAGCTAGAATTTTGTAAATAATTATATGTCATTTGTGAATCTCAAACTGATTATATAAGGTAGGAATCCAAGAAGACAAAGCTGTAGCACAATTTGTTTAATAAAAACAAACCTTGATAACAAATGGTGAGCGCTTTCGCACCAAAGTGCTTCTTCAGACAAATAACATCACAGCAAAACACATTTATATAGTAAAACAGCAGTCATCAATTATTAAAATGAGCAATTATCACTTAACTAGATCCCTTGATTTTAGAATGGGTCTTAAAGAAACCCTATCATTGAGGCCAGGTTTCCTTTAAGCACCAAACCTCAAAATCCACTGAAGTTCTCTCTCTGTTCAGTACAATTCTTTAAATCACCACCTCTGGGATTATTAAACACTACCTCCATTACTTTATAAACAAAACTATGCTGCAAGTCCGATTCTAACACATGTTTAGCTAAAGCATTTGTAGCATCATACTTTTTATGGCATAACGGTGCTCATGAATCCTCTCAAAGAGCATTCTATTAGTTTTCCCTATATAGTAACTTTTACAGTCTTTGCAAATAAACCAGGTTTTTGGTCTTACAATTAGCATTAACTTTAAAGAAAAAAGTTTGTCCAGAGACAGGATGTATAAATTCATTAGTACCATCTATATGAACACAATATCTACAGCTGCCACAGGGACGAGTCCCTGCAAAAGACTGTGATTGGGGGAACTCATTGTAACTGTCTATAAGAGAGATGTTTCAAAGATTTTTTATTTTTATAACTAATAAGGGGTTTCTCGCCTATCAAGTCTCTAATACAAGAGTCTGAGGTTAGGATGCCCCAATTAGAGTAGATAACATCATTGACCTGCTTAATGTCACTAGCAAATGACAGGGTCAGGGGAATATGTCTACCTCTCTGTGGACATGTTCTCCTATCAAAATAGTCACCATCTTCAGAAAAGTATGGCTTAGCCCTCCCCGTTCTAAGATTCATGACTTCTTTTGTCATTGTGTCCACTTCAACATTACTATAGCCTCTGGTCAGGAACTCATTCGAAAGTGTACCCAAATCTGCTAGAAAACCTTCTTCAGTATTATTCAGTCTTCAGTCCTCATCCCTTGTCCCTTCAAAACATTCCTGTACACATGTGTCGGATGCATGCTATTACGCTGTAATAATGTGTTATGTCTACAAGATTTTCTAAAGAGCCTAGTTGTAAAATTACCTGTGGCTTCCTTATTAATCTTAACATCCAAGAAAACTACTTCTTCCAAGGATACAGAAGAAGTGAACCTTAGAAAGGAGGTGGTACTATGCAAATAATCCAAGAACTCATTCAACTGTTGGTTGTCACCCTTCCAAAAAAGTATGACATCATCAACAAACGTTCTGTAAAATATAACTGAAGTATTGTAATGAGTACCAAAAACATAATATTTCTTCCCAATGAGCCAGTACCATATTGGCGTAGCTATTAGCACATGATGTGCCCATAGCTACGCCCTTTTTCTGTAACTAATATGTATTCTGAAACATAAACACATTATTTTCGAGAATAACTTCCAAAAACAAACACAATAGATCAATATGTTTCAAATCATAACCACTGTGTTTTAACAAGGGTTGTTTAACCATAATGATGCCATCAATATTAGGGATGCAGGTAAACAGGGATTCAATGTCTAATGTCACTAGCAGACATTGAGAGGCAACCTCTCTATTATCATGTACGAAAGCATACAATTCTTTTAACAATTGCCTTGTGTCATTCAGCATTGTTTTAGCTTTCAAAAGTACTGGTCGAAGTTGTTTATCGACATATATAGAAAATGGAGGTTTTGCCATGTCTTTATGGATTTTAGGGAGTCCTTGAAAAACTAGAACAACTGGATGTTTCACATTAAGATATTGTGACAGGCTATCAGTAATGAGAAAATTCTTTACACAATCATGTACAGTAAAAAATATTGTACATTGCAAGTCCCAAATGAAATCTTGTTCAACCTTTTCATAGACATTGTCAAAAGACAACATTTCCATCAATGAGTTAACAGAACGCTCGATCTAAAATAACAATCGCTCCCCCCTTGTCTGCCATTTTAATGGTAATATTGACATCATCCTGTAAAGTTTTCAAAGCTCTCCATTCTGACTTGCTCAAATTGTAAAACACGTCCCCTGTTACTAGTCAAATCTGCAACATCCTTGTTGCTAAACAATTTAAATAAATCCTGCTCACACTTGTTAATAAAAACTTCAAGAAATGCATTAAGTGGAGGTTGAAAAACACTTTGCTTTTTGAAAGATAATGACATAGAAAGTTCAGAAGCACTATCACAGAAATACATCTTAACTGCTACATTTCTGGCAAAGAATCTTAAATTAACCAAAACATCTGATAATTCAGACTTCTCAGCCGGTATAAAATTAAGGTCATGTTGTAATAATGTTTACTCAGTTTCAGACAGTACCTTGTTTGAAAGATTCAGAATGAAGGACTTGTCCTGTTCCAAAACCGTTTCAGAGTATGTATAGTCTCCAATTGCTGGCGTTCCCTTTTCCTCCCTCTGTTCAGCGACACATCATGTTCTCATTCTCCTGTTCTCAACTGATTCACAGGAAGCAGTAACTGTAGTTCCCCAAAAACCTGTGTTGTAAAAGCATTCTTCCTCCTTACATCAGGTAAAGAGAGCTGTTTACAAATCCCTTCTGGCGGGGACTCCATTCTTGTCATTCCTTGATTAGAAGCAGATGCAGTTCCACTACTAGCAACTGCCGGGGTGCCTGAACAGTCTGTTGTTACATCAGTTGATGCTTCTCTAGCTGGCTGAGCTGTTGCATTAACGGCTGGTACATTAGTGGCATTCTGTCTAGGCCACATAAACACATGACCATTTGTAAAGTCTGAGATGTCCCGATTCAGTTTCTTAATTTTTTGTGTCTGTGTTCCAGGTTCAAACATTGCCATTTAGTAAATAGTTCACTATAGCTGTCCCCATAGGAAGGCATAAGCATGACCCTCAGTCCCCTGGGAATCACTTGATGTTGCAAACAAGCTTCCATATGCAGCCTCTGCTACTGGAAGCATTTTAATTTATAGAGGTCATTCTCCAAAAGTTTTAGATCTACCGGTGAGGGTAGAGAAACATTAGCATTGTTCAGAACACTTGAATTCGAACTGTTGAAAAACTAACGTTCAATAGCGGATTCACTTCCATCCATAGCAATCTGTTTAAACGATCATTACCAGAGTGCTTACCAACATTGCTGAGAGCAGAGTCAAGAGCAGCAATTCTATTAGTACTTTCAGCCATGTCTCCCAAGGAGGAAAAGCAGCAATACACAAAGTTCAATATAACTCCAAAAGGCTAGACTGGGAGACCAAAAAACAGCAAAATTCTCAAGTAAAAAAGTAGATGGAATCCCAGAAGACAAAGCTGTAGCACAATTCTTTTAATAAAAACAAACCTTGACAACAAATGGTGAGCGCTTTCGCACCAAAGTGCTTCTTCAGACAAATAACATCACAGCAAAACACATTTATATAGTAAAACAGCAGTCATAAATTATTAAAATGTGCAATTGTCACTTAACTAGATCCCTTGATTTTAGAATGGGTCTTAAACCCTATCATTGAGGCCTGATAATTGCTCATTTTAATAATTGATGACTGCTGTTTTACTATATAAATGTGTTTTGCTGTGATGTTATTTAAACAAATTGCTACGGATGGAAGTGAATCCACTATTGAACGTTAGTTTTTCTAACAGTTCTAATTCAAGTGTTCTGAACAATGCTAATGTTTCTCTACCCTCACCAGTAGATCTAAAACTTTTGGAAAATGACCTCTATAAATTAAAATGCTTCCAGTGGCAGAAGCTACATATGGAAGCTTGTTTGCAACATCGAGTGATTCCCAGAGGACTGAGGGTCATGCTTATGCCTTCCTATGGAGACAGCTATAGTGAACTACTTATTAAATGGCAACGTTTGAACCTGGAACACAGTTATGCCTACATTCGCCTTTTAATAGAGTTTTTTACATCTATTGAGAGTGAGCTACTAACAGCAATAGAAGAGCAGAAGCAACATCTGCTAAATAGCTGTGATCGTGAAGCATGTCTATCTGTTATTGATGAGATAGTAGATAACGTGTCCGCTTATGAGATGCGTCTTAAAAATTAAGAAACTGAATCGGGACATCTCAGACTTTACAATGGTCATGTGATTATGTGGTCTAGACAGAATGCCACTAATGTACCAGCCGTTAATGCAACAGCTCAGCCAGCTAGAGAAGCATCAACTGATGTAACAACAGACTGTTCAGCCACCCCTTTCGGGTCGGCAGTTGCTAGTAGTGGAACTGCATCTGCTTCTAATCAAGGAACGAAAAGAATGGAGTCCCAACCAGAAGGGATTTGTAAACAGCCCTCTTTACCTCATGTAAGGAGGAGGAAGAATGCTTCTACAACACAGGTTTTTGTGGAACTACAGTTACCGCTTCCTGTGAAGTGGTTGAGAACAGGAGAACGAGAACGAGATATGTTGCCGAACAGAGGGAGCAAGAGGGGACACCAGCAATCGGAGACTACGCATACTCTGAAACAGTTTTGGAACAGGGCAACAAGTCCTTCACTCTGTATCTTTCAAACAAGGTACTGTCTGAAACTGAGTTAACATTATTACAATGTGGCCTTAATTTTATACTGGCCGAGAAGTCTGAATTATCAAATGTTTTGGGTAATTTAAGACTCTTTGCCAGAAATGTAGCACTTAAGATGTATTTCTTTGATAGTTCTTCTGAACTTTCTATGTCATTACCTTTCAGAAAGCAAAGTATTTTTCAACCTCCGCTTAATGCAGTTCTTGCAGTTTTTATTAACAAGTGTGAGCAGGATTTATTTAAATTGTTTAGCAAAAAGGATGTTGTAGATTTGACTAGTAACAGGGGACATGTGTTTTACAATTTGAGCAAGTCAGAATGGAGAGCTTTGAAAACATTACAGGATGATGTCAATATTACCATTAAAATTGCAGACAAGGGGGGAACGATTGTTATTTTAGATCAAGCATTCTGTGTTAACTCATTGATGGAAATGTTATTTGATGACAATGTCTGTGAAAAGGTTGAACAAGATTTCATTTGGGACTTGCAATTTACAGTATTTTTTACGGTACGTGATTGTGTAGAGAATTTTCTCATTACTGATAGCCTGTTACAATATCCTAATGTGGAACATCCAGTTGTTCCAGTTTTTCAAGGACTCCCTAAAATCCATAAATACATGGCAAAACCTCCTTTTAGACCTATAGTGTCAGGAAGGAAATGGTTGACTGAACCATTTTCTATATATGTCGATAAACAACTTTGACCAGTACATTTGAAAGCTAAAACAGTGCTGAATGATACAAGACAATTGTTAAAAGAATTGTATGCTTTCGCACATGATAATAAGAGAGGTTGCCTCTCAATGTCTGCTAGTGATCTTAGACGTTGAATCCCTGTTTACCTGCATCCCTAATACTGATGGCATCATTATGGTTAAACAATATTTGCTCATAGGTTCATAGGTTCATAGGTAGGTACTAGGCTATTGGCCCTAGGACCTATATAAGCCTAGCCAAAAAATGTACCCTGGCTTTCGCCACCCAAGAAAATTATTTTCCTGTGCCGCTGTCAAGCAGAGCCACAGAAGTGATCCCTGGGGTGAATTTCCCATTTCCCATCCAATCATCAAGATTTTTCTTGAAGAGTGCTAATGAGGAGCTTTGTTTGACATAGATAAGTAGTCTGTTCCAGAGTATGGGAAGTCTTTGGGACAGGAATCTATCCCTCCATAGGTTCATAGGTTGGTACTAGTCTATCGGCCCTAAGGCCTATGCAAGCCTAGCCATAACAGTTCCCTGGAAATTTCTTCCCACAATATTTACTTCTCTGGGCCCCTGTCTAGCAGGGTGACTGACATGATCCCCGGGGTGAATTTCCTATCTCCCATCCAATCATCAAGGTTCCTTTTGAAGAGGGCCAATGAGGCGCTCTGCTTGACATGTATGGGCAGTCTATTCCAGAGTATGGGGAGTCTCTGGGTCAGGAACCTATCCCTCCAGCATGTTTTGTTCATTGTGATGTTAAGGTTTAGATCCCTGGAGTGTGTGGCTCTGAGCGATTGGGATTTCTTTAAGTGGAGCATGTCCAACAGCTCAGGGTTTGACATGGCCTTGTATGTTAAGCAGAGATCACCTCTGAGTAGACAATATGCCACAGCGTATAGCTGGAGTTTTTTTAGATGGTCAGCATATGATATCTGCTTTAGGCCTGTGATTCTTTTAGTGAGGTATTTCTGAATGGGTCTAATGAGGGATGAGTACAGTGGGACAATGACCTCTTTTGTTTTCTGGATGAAAAGCCCTTAGTGATTAGTGTGCCACATAGAAGGATTTCCTGACTGTTGTGGTGATGTGGTTATCGAAAGTGAGACCACTGTCCACTTCTATCCATATCCACATCATTTGGGGATTCTATAATGGCTCCCAGTTTGCAGTCATCTGCAAACTTTGTTAGCAGAGTCCTTAGTGTGTTTGCTTCCAGAGGTAGAGAAGTAGAAAAACAAGAGGTCCCAGGACTGAACCCTGAGGTACTCCACTTGTCAATTGTCTGGAGCTGGTCTGCTACTTTTACAGTTTGGGTTCTGTCAGTAAGCCAGTGGCAACTCATCGAGAGATGTAGGGATTTATGCCCAGCTTAGTAAGTTTATCTATGATTCCAGAGTGAGATAGGCTGTGTGGACTGCCTTACCTCGTCCACAACTCTGGAGACTGATTTGAAGAAGCCAATCAGATTCAGGTTTGAAGGTTGCCAATGTCTTTGTTTATAAGTTCCATGATAATGCATTTGAAGTTGCACTAAATCGATCTGCCAGAATATTGGCAATATCCTTGGGATCAGTATATTTAATGCCATTCTGTTGTAGCTCAGAGCAGATCTGAATATTGCCATTTAGATTCTTGACATAACTATAGAATGCCTCACGATTCATGCACAAGTGGATGTGCTCGTACAGTGCCTTAGTGTAGGATTCTGCAGTCGAACATCCAGATCCCGTCTGCATGGGTGTTGTGAAGTTTGTCACTTCTGACTTCAGTAGCATGAAGTTGGCTTTGGAGAAGTTTTTTAAGGATGTTTCCTTACTGGGGGGTGGGCGTGGGATGTGGATGTCAAGGGTGATTTGCTTATGGTCAGACCTGACCAATGAGGGGGTGACCACTGGTGTGGAGCATCTGTCTCCCATGTTGGTAATGACCAGGTCTAGGATATTGGAGCCCCTGGTGGGACAATGGATTAGTTGATCCATGGCATTGGAATTTATAAAGTTTTAAACAAAAGCGAGAAGAAAACCTATATGAGCCATTATAGGAGTTATTAAACCAGTGTTTTATAGTTGCCGGCTCCTATAGGTTTTCTTCTCG
The DNA here is from genome assembly GCF_019279795.1 of Protopterus annectens. NCBI lineage: Eukaryota > Metazoa > Chordata > Ceratodontiformes > Protopteridae > Protopterus > Protopterus annectens. Next base: position 290,913,894 of record NC_056730.1, on the reverse strand, counting down.
CTTTTGTTTAAAAGTTTGTTTGTGGTTTATCTGTGGTGTTACTTTTTGGAATTTATAAATTCCAGGAACTGTTGGGAAAAGGAGTTGGTACCTGAGTAGTTTTCCCAATTAATGGCAGGGTAGTTGAAATCACCCAGTATTAGGGTGTTGGTTGTATCTTAATATTTTTCAGTATGTTTAGGAAGGTGTAGAGAGAGTCTTGGGGTTTGGTGGGGGATATGTAGCAAGCTACAATTTGGATTGCAGTCTTACCTAGTGTTAGTTGCACCTGGAGAATTTCAGATGCATTGTGTTGGGCAACAAGCCTGGAGGTGTGAATATCCTTGGTGAATATGGACACTCCTCCACCTTTAGTGTTTTGGTCTTGGTTTTGTGGCCGAAAAGTGTGGTAAGAATTGTAGCCTGGTATTGCAGGGGTGCTCTCTGGAGCCTTGAACTAGGTCTCAGTCACTGCACAGATATCGATGTTCTCCATTTTTAGGAGTGCGTTGAGAGTGTGCACTTTGAGGTTTAGACTTCTAGCATTGAGTAGCATTACCTTCAGATTTTGCTTGCTTGTAACTGTTATGGTGGTGGTTTTATCCTAAAAGGCACTATAGGGGTGGCAAGAGCTTTAGCCAATAACCGGAATCCCAGGGGTGACAGGTGCAGACCATCTCTGGCAAAGCATCGTGGTTTGTCGACCATGTCTTCCCATCAGACAAATACTGGATCCCCTTTGTATGACACCAGAAGCTTAGCCAATTGTTGAAGTCAATCATTTTGTCCTTATACTGTGGTATCATTCTGGGCGAAGGCAGGATGCTACTCAGGGCTAGGGTCATAGGTTCATAGGTTCATAGGTTCATACTAGGCTATCTGCCCGAGGGCATTTACAAGCCTAGCCCATAGTTTTGTGGCTTACGCCACCCCTTTAGTTTGGAGAAACTATGCCCATTATTTTGCTGTGCCTCTGTCGAGCATTGACACTGAGGTAACCCCTGGGGTATATCTGCGATCTCCCATCATACCTGCCTGGGTCACATGATCCAGCATGTTCTGTTTATTGTGGTGACAAGGTTTAGGTCCCTAGAGCATGTAGCTCGAGGGATTGGGATTTCTTTAAGTGGAGCATGTCCAACAGCTCTGAATGTGACATAGCTTTGTATGTTAGGCAGAGATCGCCCCTGAGTAGGCAATATGCGATGGAGTAAAGCTGTAGTTTTTTGAGATCTGCGTAAGGCATCTGTTTGAGGCCAGTGATCCTCTTTGTGAGGTATTTCTGTGGTCTTTCCAGTTGTTGTAGATGTCTTGTGAGGTACATACCAAAAGGGGCATTGTACTCTATAATGGCTCTAATGAGTGATGAGTAGAGGGGAACAATGACCTCTTTTTTTCTGGATAAGAATCCTTTTGTGATGAGATGAGCCACGTAGAAGGATTTCTGAACCACTGTGGCAATGTGATTATCAAAGGAGAGACTACTGTCTACCTGTGTCCCAAGGTCTCTTATAACATTTTCGGTATTAAGTAGACTACCAGCTATGTGGTAGCTCATGGGTACAGAGTTTTTACCAAAGGGGATGACAATACACTTTTTGGCATTGAGCTTCAGGCCATGGCTTTGACATCAGGTATCTGTGTCAGTGAGACCCTTTTGTAGTTTGTCCACATCGTTAGGAGTTTTGAATATGGCTCCTAGTTTGCAGTCATCTGCAAACTTTGTTAGCCAGAGACCTTCTGTGTTAGCCTGCACTTCAGAGAAGTAGATACCAAACAGGAGAGGACCCAGGACTGAACCCTGTGGTACTCCACTTGTCACTGGTCTGAAGTCGGATTTGGAATCCACTACTTTCACAGTGTAGGTTCTATCCGTGAGCCAGTTGACAACCCATCTTGTGACATAGGGATTTATACCTAGTTTAGTGAGCTTATCTATAATTCCAGAGTGGGGGATGGTGTCGAAAGCCTTGGCGAGATCTAGATAAGCTGTGTGAACCATTTTACCCTCATCTATGGCTTTGGTGACTGCTTCAAAGAAGTCAATCAGGTTTAGGAGACATGATCTGCCTTTTACAAATTCAAACTGGGTAGGGTCCAGAGTTTGGAGATTACCAATGTCTTTGTTTATGAGTTCCATGATGATACGTTCCATGGCCTTGCAGACCAGGCTCATCAGGCTAATGGAGCGGTAGTTCCTGGGGTCCGTCATGGCTCCCCCTTTGTGGAGTGGGATAACCATCGTGGTGCACCATTCAGTCGGTACAAAGCCTGAGGTGAGGCTATGATTGAACATGGTACTTAGGTAGGGTGCCAGTTCATTATGTAGTTTGTGTAGAATGCAGCCTGGGATATTGTCAGGTCCCATGGATGCTGTGTTCTTGGCTTTGGAGAGTGTGCTTTTTACCTGTGCAGCCGTGATTATAGGAACTTTGCATTCTTCCGGTATAGAGATGGACCCTCTAGGGGGTGAGAGGGGGGTAAAGTTAGCACGGAACCTATCTGCTAGCATGTTGGCAATATCAGTTGGTTCTGTATATTTAGTGCCATTGTGCTGTAACTCAGAGCAGATCTGAGTGTTCCCATTGAGATTATTGACATAGCTATAGAATGGTTTGTGGTTGTATTTAGAGTCAGTGGCAATTTTATTTTTGTAACTAGCTTTGGAGGATTTTATGAGGGATCTCAGCTTCTTACTGAGGTTGACCAGGGAGTTCCTCCAGTCATGGGATTTTACTCTTTTTTGCAACAGTTTCTTTCTTCTGTTGTAGAGTTTGTTTATGGCAGAGGACCACCAGATTGGCTTCCTTTTTTTGGAAGGTAACATCTTGGTTCTATTAGTTATAGCATGATCCATGCACTCCTGTAAGTGCTTATAAAGTGCATTTGTGTAGGATTCAGCAGTCATACTTCTATTTTCCGTCTGCATGGATGTCATGAAGTTTGCCACTTCTGTCTTAAGAATTGTGAAGTTGGTTTTGGGGAAGTTTTTTACGATGGTTTCCCTAATTGGGGGTGGGGGTGGGATGTGGATGTCTAGGCTGATTAGCTTGTGGTCAGATCTGACCAACGAGGAATTGACCTCTGGTGTGGAACACCGGTTTCCCATGTTGGTAATGACCAGGTCTAGGATATTGCTGACCCTGATGGGGGTGTGAATAAGTTGATCCAAGGCGTTGGAATTTATGAATTCTAGAAAACGTTGAGCAAAAGAGTTGGTACATGAGTAGTTTTCCCAGTTAATGGTGGGGTAGTTGAAATCGCCCATTATTAGGGTGTTGGGTTGTACCGTAATACTTTCCAGTGTATCAAGAAATGAGGAGTGGGAATCCTGGGGCATGGTGGGGGGTCTGTAGCAAGCTACAATTTGGATTGCGGTCTTGCCAAGAGTTAGTTGCACTTGGATAATCTCGGATGCATTATGCTGTGCAACTAGCTTGGAGGTGTGGATATCCTTAATGAATATGGACATGCCTCCGCCTTTAGTGCTTCATTCTGGGTTAGGTGGCCAAAAGGTGTGGTATGAATTGTAGCCTGGTAATGCAGGGGTGCTCTCTGGAGCTTTGAACCAGGTCTCTGTCACTACACAGATGTCAATGTTCTCCATTTTAAGGAGTGCCTCAAGTGAGTGCATTTTGAGGTTTAGACATCTAGCATTGAGTAGCATTACCCTCAGATTTTGCTTGCTTGTACCTGTTACGGTGGTGAATTTGTCATTTGAACCTTGCCTAAAAAAGGCATTATAGGGGTGGCAAGAGCCTTAGCCAGTATCCGGAATTCTAAGGGCGACAGGTGCAGGCCATCTCTGGCAAAGCATTGTGGTCTGTCGATCATGTCATCCCAGGCAGACAAATACTGGATGCCCTTAGAATGACACCAGAAGCTTAGCCATTTGTTGAAGTCAATCATTTTGTCCTTGTACTGTGGTATCATTCTGGGTGATGGCAGGATGCTACTCAGGATTAAGGTCATACCTGCCTGGGATACAAGATCGGAGAGCTCCTCCATGTCTATTTTCATGTAGTCCAGGGAGGTACGTCTCAGGTCATTCACACCAGCATGGACAATGACAGTGTCATATTTGTACTTATTATGGAGTGACCTGAGTGCATGCATTATGTGGCAGATCCTGGCACCTGACAGGCAGGTGACAGTAACTTTCTCCTTGTTTAGTCTAGTGAGTGGAACATCAGTGTGCCTGACTATAGAGTCACCTATGACTAGAGTGTTGGGTACGTTGTTATGCCTTATGGGCTGTGGTTGAGTGGCACACTGAGTTTGTGGGCTGTGTGTCATTTGGATTGTGTTGGGGGGGTGGAGTTTGCTTGCGTTTATGCTTTGGATGTCCCTGATGCTTGGGCAGGTTTTTATTGAGAGCCTCCGCGAATGTAGGTGTGTGTTTTGTGTTTCTATGTGTGTGTTTTGGTGGTGTAGGTTTTGAGGGACTATGTGATGAGTGTGGTGTGGTGCAAGTGTTTACCTTCTCTTCTTGACTGTCTAGTCCAGTCTTGGGTGAAGAGAGCTTTGCTTCCAGTTTGGCTATATAAGTGCATCTCTCACAGGTTGTAGTGTTGGGTGGTAGGAGGAGAGGGTTGTCTGTGTACGAGGCAATTTATAATAAATATTCGAATCACCCATATAAACCCATGTGTGCAGGAGAGTACAGTCAACAGAGAATGTAATGTTATGTCAGCACATAGTGGCATGTGATGTCACTGACATGTATATATCCAGAGTAGTTAGCGGATGTGGCCATGTTTGTGCACACAGATTATACATTACAAAGTTTTTTTAACTGTGTTTAACTGCTGCTATAATGTCACACAAACACTTTTAAACATGCTTATAACTGCTTAAATGAGCCTTATTCAGCAGTAAAAGACATTTGTAAAGCATTGCAGGTGTCGAACCCTGGACCATGCCCACTATAGTCATGGGACGTACCACTAAGCCATCTGATGTGTACACGAATTAAAACACAGTTGTTATGATTTGAAACACATTGATCTTTTGTGTTTGGTTTTGGAAGTTATTCTCAAAAATAATGTGTTTATGTTTCAGAATACATATTATTTACAGAAAAATGGTGTACCTATGGGCACGTCATGTGCTAATAGCTACTCCAATATGGTATTGGCTCATTGGGGAAAACATTATGTTTTTGGTACTCATTACAATACTTCAGTTATATTTTACAGAAGGATGGTTGATGATGTCATACTTTTTTGGAAGGGTGACAACCAACAGTTGAATGAGTTCTTGGATTATTTGAATAGTACCACCTCCTTTCTAAGGTTCACTTCTTCTGTATCCTTGGAAGAAGTAGTTTTCTTGGATGTTAAGGTTAATAAGGAAGCCACAGGTAATTTTACAACTAGGCTCTTGAGAAAATCTTGTAGACAGAACACATTATTACAGCGTAATAGCATGCATTTGGCACATGTGTACAGGAATGTTTTGAAGGGAGAAGGGATGAGGATGTCAAGATTGAATAATACTGAAGAAGGTTTTCTAGCAGATTTGGGTACACATTCGAATGAGTTCCTGACCAGGGGCTATAGTAATGTTAAAGTGGACACAATGACAAAAGAAGTCATGAATCTTAGGATGGAGAGGGCTAAGCCATACTTTTCTGAAGATGGTGACTATTTTGATAGGAGAACATGTCCACAGAGAGGTGGACGCATTCCCCTGACCCTGTCATTTGCTAGTGACATCAAGCAGGTCAATGATGTTATCTATTCTAATTGGGGAATCCTAACCTCAGACTCTTGTATTAGAGACTTGATAGGTGAGGAAACCCCTTATTAGTTATAAAAATAAAAAAAATCTTTGAAACATCGTCTCTGTTATAGACAGTTACAATGAGTTCCCCTGATCACAGTCTTTTACAGGGACTCGTCCCTGTGGCAGCTGTAGATATTATGTTCATATAGATGGTACTAATGAATTTATACATCCTGTCTCTGGACAAACTTTTTTCTTTAAAGTTAATGCTAATTGTAAGACCAAAAAACATGGTTTATTTAGCTACTTGCAAAGATTGTAACAGTTACTATATAGGGAAATCAAATAGAATGCTCTTTGAGAGGATTCGTGAGCACCTTTATGCCATAAAAAAGTGCGATGCTATAAATGCTTTAGCTAAACATGTGTTAGAATCGGACTTGCAACATAGTTTTATTTTTAAAGTAATGGAGGTAGTGTTTAATAATCCCAGAGGTGGTGATTTAAAGAATTATACTGAACAGAGAGAACTTCAGTGGATTTTGAGGTTTGGTACTGAAAGGAAACCTGGCTTCAATGATAGGGTTTCTTTAAGACCCATTCTAAAATCAAGGGATCTAGTTAAGTGATAATTGCTCACTTTAATAATTGATGACTGCTGATTTACTATATAAATGTGTTTTGCTGTGATGTTACTTATCTGAAGAAGCACTTTGGTGCGAAAGCGCTCACCAGTTGTCAAGGTTTGTTTTTATTAAAAGAATTGTGCTACAGCTTTGTCTTCTTGGATTCCTTCTACTTTTTTTACTTGAGAATTTTGCTGTTTTTTGGTCTCCCATTCTAGCCTTTTGGTGGTATATTGAACTTTGTTGATTATATAAGGTGCTGGTGTTACAAATGTATTAGAACTGTATGTCGTGTGTATATCAAACTGATTTGTACAGGCATGTGTGTTGAAAAGGTATTTGTAAAGTGCTTGTGTTTGAAATGTATCCATAGTGTGCCCTACTGGAGAGAGCATAAATGTACATGCACTATTGTAACTGTTTAAATGTATATGTTTTAACAGAAGAAAATGGAAAACAGGAGGTTAACCACAGTCCAGCAAATGTTAAATACATCTAAAATTAAATCACTTTATGGGCTAGGCCATAAAGATGTTATCTCACAGGTTTCAGGGCAGCCAGGGACACAAAGTCTGTACTAGGAAGCTTTCTGTATTGTCTTTGGGGTGAACTAATTACTACTCTGGAAGTGTGGAGCTATGAAATTGTTTTTTGACTTCCAGCACCTGCCACAGATCTGAACAAAAGCCTTTGTGAGTGTATTTTTACAGGTAGGTGCTAAATCCTGCCAGCTTCCACCAATGGGGGTTTGCTGGGAACTAGAAGTCAAATGACCAGAAGAGATGTCATTTTGCAAGCTATCCCTGAAGTAATATTTTAGATATTTTGAGAAGTCTCTTAGTGAGACCAAGCATTCTGTATTCTGTCTTGGGCCTGACAACAAGAAGGACCATTCACCACATAATCTGCCTTGCTCTGTAAAGTAAGTAGGGAATAGTATAATTCCCTTAGATTCAGTCAAGAATATACTGAACCTTAGTTTAGATATTGTATGTTTTTTTTTGTCTGCACCTGTCCTTCAATGTTATTTTAAATATTTCATGTGATTTGAACTCTGATGTAACTGAATTTCTATTTAGTATTGTTTTGTTCTTTTATTATTTAATATTAAATATATTTAAACCTTTCATTGTGGTGGATCTTTATAAAGATATTTAAGTGTTGAGGCTATCTGCATTTTTATTTGGTAACACTGTGTGGGCCACTCCTAATAGCCTTGCTGTCAGTCAGACTGCCATTTGTATTAATATTAATTTCACTTAATAAAATTGGACACCCTTTGTTAAGGGCCTTAAAATAGCTGGCAAAGGACTTCTGGTGGCAGTGATAAATACCTTATGGGCAAGGGGGAGCATAGCTAGTAAACCTGTACCAGCCTTTCTCAGGGGAGTGTGTGTGTGTGTGTGTGTGTGTGTGTGTGTGTGTGTGTGTGTGTGTGTGTGTGTGCAAATCAAATATCAAAGAGTGTGTGTGTGTGTCAGCTACTTGGGCAGGGACACGAAGCACTGGTTAGACAGAGAGAGAGAGAGAGTGTTGGAAGACTTAACTTGGAACCCTGGCTAAGGACTCAACTCTATAGCTGTGCTAGTGGGGAGTCTTATTGTGGATCTGGAGAAAGACAGGGAACCAGCCCCTGGACTGACTGTGTTCCCTGTGTGCTCTTAAGGGAAATTGTGCTTGATTGTACTTGATGCACAGAGTTGCATCTGGAAATACTGGGTGTGTACCTGTTATCTTTCCAGTGAACATTCCCCACAGGTACCAGTGGTGAGGATGGCCCCAAGGTGGAGGGTTGTCACAGTTGCTATCAACTTGAGAACTCAGATCACTTACCCCTGGGTTTACACTTAGGGAGTGCTTTCTGTAATGTAATTAGCAGGGATGTCAGCTTTCCAAAAGGGAATAATAATAATAATACATGTTTTGCATTTGACTTTAATCCATGGCTTTGGCACCAATTTTTGTCTGCGTTTACCCTGTCTGCAGTATATTAACATTGTTGGGGGACTCAGTGATTGCTCCCAATTTGCAATCACCAACAACTTAGTCAGCCACAGGCTGCCCAAGTTTGCCTGGACTTATGAGAAATAAATTCTGAACAGTCAGGGGCCCAGCACAGAACCCTGTGGTATGCCACTAGTGACTGGTGTTTTGCTAGAGGTGAAGTCATCCACTTTGACAGTATGTGTCCTGTCAGTGAGACAGTTGGCTACCCATCTGGTAATGCAGGGGTTAATTCTCAATTGAGAGAGTTTCTCTATAATACTTGAGTGGGAAACTGTGTCAAATGCCTTGGCTAGGTCAAGGTAGGTGGTATGCACTGTCTTTTCATCGTCCAGGGCCTTGGTGACTTTCTCGAAGAAGTCTACCATGTTTAACAGTCATGATCTACCTTTAACAAATCTGGGTTGGGTCCAGTGTTTGGAGATTACCTATGTCCTTGTTAATAAGGTCCGTAATGATTCTTTCCATGGCCTTGCAGATGAGGCTAGTCAAGCTTATGGGCCTACAATTCCCAGTGTTTGTTGATGGTCTCCATTTGTGTAAAGGGATTGATGTTGCTGTTCTCCATTCCACCAGAACACAGTCCATTTGCAGGTTGTGATTAAACAAGAATCCAAGTGGGTCTGCTAGGTCATGTTTTAAGTTGTTTTAAAGGCAACCTGGGATGTTGTCTGGTCCCATTAATGTTGTGTTTTTGGCCATGGAGAGCACCAAGATTACCTGCTGTCTTGAGATAATAAGCTGATGAATGGTGGCAAGCATACTTTGGGGGATGACTGGAGGGGCCGGGGGGTGAAGTTTGCTCCAAATCTGTCAGCTAGCAGGTTGGCTATTACCTCTGGTTAAGTATTGTTGGTGCCATCCACGACCATTTTAGCACAGAGCTGGGTATTCCCTTTTAGATTTCAAATATAGTTAAATAATGCCTTGTGATTATCCTTAGCTAGGACGGCTATTTATGATTCATAATTAGGAAAAAGTCACTGGAAGAGTCCTGTTATGTATCCAAAGGATTCCACAAAAGTCAAGAAAAAGTCACTGGAAGAGTCCTGTTACGTATCCAAAGGATACGTAACAGAACTCTTCCAGTGACTTTTTCTTGACTTTTGTGGAATCCTTTGGATACGTAACAGGACTCTTCCAGTGACTTTTTCTTGACTTTTGTGGATTCTATTGTGTCCTCTGGTTGAGATATCAGCATCAAGCATTTGTTTTTGGATGATTCATAATTAGCTTTGGAGGATTGACAAGATCTGTAATTTGTTTAAGGTAGAGAGGGATTTCTTCCTCTGCTGAGCCAGTTCCCTTATGTTCTTGGACATTAGCTTCTTTGTCTTGTTGTACAGCCTATTTAAACTAGAGGTCCACCAGTGTGGCTTGTTCTTTTAGCAAGACCTGGTTTTAATCCAGTCAGGTACAGCCAATTCTGTACAGCTGCTTAAGTGGTTATACAGGACATTGGTGTACACCTCTGCATAGAAGTCCATGTTATATGCATTCGAGGTGGCTTTGAAATGTCTTATTCTATCACCTAGTAGGAGATAGTTTGTCTTTTAAAAATTCTTAAATATTTTTGAGCTTGATATGGTATCTGATCTTATAATTATATCAAACCAGACTAATTTATAGTCTGATCTTACCAGGGAGGACATCACGCAGGGGAGGGAGGGGAGGGTGCAATGCTCTCCCGTGTTAGTGAGTACTATGGCCAGGAATTTGACCCTCTTGTGGGTGTGATGACTAACTTTTCCAGAGCAAGAACCTCTGAGCTAGCATACATGTGGTTGTGTATGTTTCCCAGTCAATAGTAGGTAATTCAAATCACCCATGAGCAAGGTTTTGAGCTGTATGGAAGTGACTCCAGTAAGTCCAAGTTTGCAGTATAATTTTCCTGTTTCATGATGGGGGATCTATAGCTAGCTATAATGTGGTAGGGGGCTTTGCCTATAGTTAATTGGACATGGAGTAGCTGAAGAGAGTTATACTGTTGGACCAGTCTCGAGGTGTACTTATCCTTAATGAAGATGGATACGCCTCCTCCTTTGGTTCTTTAACTCTCAGTTTGTGGTCTGATCATATGGAAGGCGTTGTAGACCTGCATCGCCAGGGTACTTTCTGTGATTTAGAACCATATCTCAGTGACTGCACATATGTCATTATCTTCCAAATTGAGGAGTGCTTTTAGGGAGTGCAGTTTCTTGTTTAGGCTCCTAGCATTAAGGAGCAGTACATTGAGCTTATCTAGAGAGGATTTTGTTATGTTGGGAGGTTGGTTGTTTTGACACTGCCTAAAAAAGACACAGTAGGGTGGCTAATGCCTTTGCCAGTATCCAAAAGCCTAGAGGAGACAGGTGTAGACTATCTCTGGCAAAGCAGCATGGCCTGTCGACCATGTCTTCCCAGGCTGACAGATATTGGATCACCTTGGACTGACACTAGAAGCTAAGTCAATCATTTTTTTGTTTGTATTATGGCATCATCCTTGGAAAAGGTAGAATGCTGTTTAAGGCTAGTCTTATACTTGCCTGTGACACATAATCTGAAAGCTTAGTCATGTCTATCTTCATATAGTTCAGTGAGGTATATCTCAAGTCATTCACCCCCACATGGACTATGACGTAGTCATACCTGTGCCTGTGGTTGAATGACTTGAGTGCTTGAGTGACTTGATGGTCCTGGCACCTGGCAGGCAGCTGTTACCCACTGCTTATCCAGCCTGGTGAGGGAAACATCTGTATGTCTTACAATGGCGTCACCTATGACCAGTACAGTAAGGTTTGTGGTGTTATGCAGTATGGCCTTATTTGTTGAGACACTGTGTGTGTGTTATTATGTGTTATGGTTGTTTTTGCATTATGTGTGTAAGTGGTTTCAGCTTGGGAGGCCTCTGATCTTTTGGTAAGTTACTATTGAGTACCTCCACATATGTAGGTTTATGTGTCATGTTCTTATTTAGTGTGGGAAGTCTGCGTGTCCTGGCAAACTGTTTGGCATTCGACTGGTCCTTATGTGATAGTCTTTCCTCCAATTTCATAGTGTAACTACATCTCTCATATAAAGTATTTGTTTGTTTCAGGAATAAGTGGTTGTCAGTATACATGAGACAATTGTTACATTGCCTCAGGATGCCCATGTTTTTCAGGCTGGCCAGAGAGATGATGGGAAACTGCCTGTCCATGAAGGCCGGCTCTTACTGTATGTTTTATTAGTGAAGGAAATGGGTTAATTTGACAGGACTGTACTGGTAGTGCCAAAATTACAAGAGGGATTTATACTTTGTGCAGGCTAAGGTTGCTCAATAAGGCAATGCTCAGTGCGCATCTGAGTTGCTCCTAGAGCAGCAGAAAAGCTTGAGATGGTTTCACTAACAGCTGTTTAGGGAAAAATTGAGCTTCTAGGCATTTGTGTCCATGCAGGGCACTGATAAACACCACTAAGCAAAGAGCAGCACTCCACAAATGTGATGCTTAAATACAAGCAAAGAGAAACAAGTTTTATACTAGCTACAAATCAGGAAAGCACACAATAAGCCTTTCAGCAACAATCCCCAACTTAGATAAGTTAGATTGGCATACTTCTACCTCAAGCTGGTTTGGAGCCCAAGTGTAACAAGACCACATAAACTACCTACAACAGCTATACAACTACAGATACAATGTAATACAATGCAATTGACTACCTAAAGAAACAGTAGACAGTACAAATTCTTTTGCTATAAAGTGCAAGTATAACAGCAAATAGCTTAAGAAGCTGCTAAAGTACAATCATAGTATATAAGAGAAGTCAAAAAATACTTATAAAATACATGTTTTTGTCTTTTCAGTAGTGGATTTCTCCAAGTGAAAGCAGATTCTCAGCAATCAGTAGCAAAGTCACCAAAGCTCTGAGTCTATGTCAAAGCCCATCCAAACACGAGGCTAAAATATGAGCAAAGAGAAACAAGCTTTAAGCTAGCTACCAATCAGGAAAACACACAATAAGCCTTCCACCAGCAGTCCCCAACTCAGACAAGTTAGATCAGCACACTTCTGCCACAAGGATGCAGAAAAACACTTTCTTAATGTAGACTAGCTGGTTTGGAGCTCAAGTGTAACAAGACCACACAAACTAAATATAACAGCCCTACAATTAACAGATACAATGTAATACAGTGCAATTAACCACTTAAAGTAGCAGTAGATGGTGCAGTTTTTTTGAAACTGCTGAAGTACAGTCACAGTATATAAGAAAAGTGCAAAAAATACTTACAGCCCTTTTGTTTGTTTCTGAGCTCAGATAGACCAGATAAACACTTACTGCCACTAGATGAATAATCCTCAGTCCTCCTAGTGTAAAAGCACAGTAAGGGAGTGTCCAAAGTGAAATGTTATCACAAACAAACTTAAAGATACAGATACAGCAGTGTACTTTAAACAGCTTACAAAAGTGTGATTATTCAATAAAAGTACTTTGCTTTGTATAAATGAGCCAAGAGCCACTCAGTTGTACAGAATTTATAGGCACTATAAACAAGGTAAGCTGATTTATAAGTCCTCCAGCCAATAAAACTACATGCAGAAATCTCAAGTGTTTCTCCAAACTAAATAAACCAGGCTCCTTTCAGTGCACTCAACAGAAAATCCACTTGACCTGTAAAACAAGTGCTTGTTAGAGTGTAAAAATATACTACCTCATCCAATAGCAAGCTAGATAATGAAATCAGATCAAGTAAATAAGTAGAACAGACAATGAGAGGCAAAATGCACTTTTTCAATACAAGCACAAGGAAAGGACATATATGATTCAATATATCAACAGCAGTGTAGAAAGGGAGAAGCATATTAAGCTCAGTTTACAGTAGGGGTGGGCAGCTTAAAATCAGCAGTTTTTAAAAAAAGGAGGATGCAGGCTTGAAATCTTTTCAGCAAAAGACAAATGGCCAGAAATTTACTGTGTATTTAAGTATCACACAAGAGACAATTAACCAATGAAAAAGAAAAACAAATGTAAAATGTGCAGCCTGTATAATCTAAGTGTCTATCTCTCACATAGAACAAAAACAGCAGGCCAAGCAGATTTCATAAAACAGAAAACAAAATGGAGCAGGTAAAGCAGAAAACAGCTCTATCAGTCACAGACAAAAAATACACATTTACTTTCCTTACCCAGCAGGGAATCACCAGTAGTACTTTAGTTTGTGCAAGCTTGAAATCTTTTCAGCAAAAGACAAAGGGCAGAAATTCACTGTGTATTAAGTATCACTCAAAAGACAATTAACCAATGGAAAAAAATGTGAAATGTGCAGCCTAGCTAATTTAAGTGTCTATTTCTCAATAGTCATAAATCCTTGTTTTTGCAATAAGTTTTGACAATAGACTTGGTACAGCAAAATAGTTTTATACCTAGGAGACTAGACACAGTAGACTGTTCTTTGTCAACTTCAGAGAAGAGTTCTGACTAAGCATAATAATTAGGAGTCTCAGAAGCAAAATGTTTCTGCTTATCCTGTCAGATTCTTTATCTGGATAAGTATGTTATTATCATTAGGACTAATTATTTCATGATGTGACAGGATGTTTTTCTTAAATACAAAATGTTCATCCTTAGGCCATCTCTTTCTACATGAAAGAGTCCACAGGACTAATATAGACTATCACACACTCAAACTCCTTCCACAACTAATGAAATCTACTAGCACCCTTAGATTCTCTAAGCTCCTAAACAAACTCTCCAAACTCCTTCAACATATATCCAAACAGTCAATTCTTGCAGGAGACATCCATCCCAATCCTGGTCCCACAAATATCTATGTTTCACTATCTGACCCATCCTAAACTAACCTTACACTGCTTCACCAAAGGAAAAAAAAATCATCCCTCCTACTCAACATAAATGTACGTAGCATAACTAACAAAACCCACAATCTACATGCTTTACTATCCCAGTACTCTGCAGATATAGTTACTTTAACTGAAACATGGCTAAAACCAGACATCAACAATAATGAAATCACCCCCCCCAGGCTACAATATCCTATGAGATAGAATAAACAAAAAAGAAGGTGGTGTAGCTATCTTATACAAAGATCATCTATCACTTGACCTCCTGGATGCCCCCATCCCAGACCTTGCAAATACTGAGCTAATTCTAGCCAAATTAACAATCAAACCCAGCGAACAACTTAATATAATAGGTGGATACATCCCACCAGGTAACAACATTGCCATTCTGGGAAACTTCAATACTGACTGGCTCCTATGTTCCTCCCCAACTCCCACTACACACATTAACCTATACGGCTTTGCCCAAATCATCTTATCTCCCACCAGGACCGATAAAACCTCCAAACAGGAATCCATACTAGACTGGATTCTAGTTAACTCTCCTCACCTGTCATCCCACTCAGGTTGCCTCCCTGACAATCTGAGCGACCACTGTCTAACATTTCTCTTAAGAGAGCACAACCACCCATCATATCAAACTTACTTCTGTACAATTAGGAACAAAAAGAATTTCAAACCTAATAATTTTATCTCTGCCCTCAAAAGTTGTTCCTGGGAACATCTCAAACAACTGCCCCTGGATGAGGCAGTACTCTCCTTCAACAACACCTTCCTTGAGATTCTCAACACCCATGCCCCATCTAGAAACATTTGAGTCAAATCCAATTACGCACCCTGGTTAACCAAAGAAACTAGAGCATTACTCAAAGACAGGGAAAAGGCCTGGTTGCAGTTCCATAAGAACAAAACCAGCACTACTAAACAACATTTCCTAGAACTTAGAAACAAAGTCAAATTAATTAAAACTGACAAATCCAACTACTACATCCTAACCAAATATCAGAATAACCCAATAAAATTCTGTGCTGCAGTAAACAAACTATTGCAACCAAGAAAAAAATATTACCCCCACACCAAAAACAGCTGACAACTGTGGAAATGTGGCCACTCAGTTCAATACCTACTTTACAGAATCCAGTCAAACCCCAGCCAGCAATCAGTCTAACACTAACCCTACCCCCCAGAAACAAACCCCAATATTCCTCATAAAAATAGAGCAAATGTCTTCAAGTTAAACCCAGTCCCCATCTATTAAAATTGTTGTATGCAGGGGGGCAAGCTCACCTGCACCCCCCCTTCTACTTAAATATACCAACTCTGAGATTGCATCACATTGAAGTGAATGGAAACCTCCACTTATGGATATTTCCATTCACACGTTCTAACATTTACAAATTCGAGCATATGGTCTCGACCATATGTCGTTCGAAATTGTAAATGTTCAACTATGTAATAGGAACCATAAAATTCTCCACCACCCAGAAAAGACCCCAGCACTCAAAGACATTATTCAACCATACTATGCTTCTAGATCCCTTTGCTCAAACAATAAACGTCTCCTCCAACACACCGAAGCAAAAAACTCAGCAGGTGAAGCCCTCTTCTCCAACTACATTTCCAAGCTTTGGAACTGTCTGCCAAACTCACTAGTGACCACTTCTACATCTAAACAGTTTAAAAAACATCTAAAAACCCACCTTGCTAACTTCTGGCTCTGCTCCTGTTACACTCCAGGATAGATCCCCCCCCCAAAAAAACACCCTTCTGCCCTCCTTGCACTGCTGCACTAGACCATTTCTAAAAACATTGAACTCATTCTCTTAACTCCATGCATATTTTTATGTCAGACTGTATCTTTCTCAATTTCTAATGTTGTCTTTGTTCAAAGTAATGTGCACTGAATATAACTAGAAACCCTCACGATGTATGAAATATTCTTGCTATAGTTCCTATTTTTTTAATTCCTGATGCACTATTAATGTTTTATAGTTATGTATCAATTTAATGTTTTTAAATTGTGTTCTACTAAACTATATACTGTATGACATTGGAGGTTTTCTCCGCGGGCCAGCACTGAAAAGGGACACATGTCCGGCTGAACTTTCCCAGTAAACAAATGCAAAATAAAATAAATAATTAAATACGAACTGGCTCCTTGCTAGTAACAGTTTAACTTTCCTGATTGTCATTAACTCCTCAAGTGTTTAATAAATACCTCTTATTGTCATTTACAGTCTTAATAAGTGAATTCTCTACTCCTATCAATTTATTTTATTTATTTTTATTTATTTTACATTTGTTGACCGGGCTAGTCTAACTGGACATATATCCGTTTACAGCAGAGGCCCGGGGAGAAAAGCTCCAGTACAGGTAAAAATAACAATGATATTTAACAAAGAAAAAAGTTATTATTCATAAAAATATACAAGGTACAAGAGATAATTACAAAAACAATGTAAATATTTATAAGAAAAGTTACACAAATTAAAAATAAAAAGAAAATACTGAAGTTTAAAATAATAGAAGGCATACTTTTGAGATGCAACTCTCAGCACTAGAAAGTGTCAGATAGGAGCTCAGTAATGGGACGGGAAGACAAATAAGGTGTATTGAGACTTACTTTCAGTCGGGATTAGTACAAGGACATAGCCATTGAGTTTTAAGATGTTCTTTGATATGTCTTTTGAATAGAGAGGTAGACTCTTGAGTAGCTATTTCATGAGGGAGTAAATTCCAGTATTTACCTATGGAATTTGAAAATAATGCATCCCCAGCTTTATTGTATGATTTAGTTGTAGATACTAGGAATTTATTGGCAGAGCGAAGTGTGGCTAGGTTTTTGTAAGGAGAAATAAGTTTAGCCAGGCTAGGAGTATTATCAGGGAAGTGAAGGGTCTTATGAATGACAAGTAATTGTTGGTAGAGTAAGTGGTTTTTTAGTTCTAGTCAATTTAGTTGTTTGAGGTTTTGACAGTGGTGAGTTCTATGGGGAGTAGCATTTATGAATCTGGCTATACTATTATAGCAGGTAGAGAGTTTGGTAATGTTGGTTTTAGATAAGGTAGTATATATAGCTGAAGCATAAAAAAGGGTGGAAAGCAGGTGGGTCTGTGCAATGGTTTTTCTAGCTGCTGGGTTAAGAAAGGGTTTAATTCTGTAGAGTGTCCCAATTTTTTTATTAACAGCTTTAATAGTAGCGTTAATTTGGTCATCAAAGTTAAGATGGTTGTCAATGGTTACACCTAATAGACGAGTGGTCATATCAGGGTTAATACAGGTAGAATTATTTGAGGAGATAGTAAAGAATGGTTTAGGAGATTTATTAGTAGGAGTAAAGAGAAGAAGCTTAGTTTTTTTGGGGTTAAGGAGGAGGCAGTGTTGCATAAACCACTTTTCAACGTTATG
This sequence comes from Protopterus annectens, assembly GCF_019279795.1. Classification (NCBI taxonomy): domain Eukaryota; kingdom Metazoa; phylum Chordata; order Ceratodontiformes; family Protopteridae; genus Protopterus; species Protopterus annectens. The sequence goes on along the minus strand of NC_056730.1, from coordinate 290,896,331 downwards.
GAAAGCTGTTTGGGTGATGGATTGGAGGGAGGAACGTTTATAGCAGAACAGATCAAAGTCGAGTCGTCTGCATATTGGATGCAGGTTGCTTGTGGCACATTCAAGTAAAGGTCATTAATAAATAATGAGAAAAGAAGGGGTCCAAGGATTGATCCTTGTGGAACACCTACATTTACTGGGAGTAGGGATGATAGGTTATTCTCCCAAAGCACTGCTTGTTGCCTGTTTTCGAGATAGCTTCTAAACCACTGTAAAGAATATGAGCTTAGAGAGAAGAGGTTGAGTTTTTCAAGAAGTATATTATGGTTAACCATATCAAAAGCTTTTGATAGGTCTATGAATAGTGCAGATGAGAAATGATTGTTATTTCGATTATTATTAATGGAGTCAGCAAAGGAAAGGAGGGCAGTTGTAGTGCTATGGTGAGGCCTGAAACCATGTTGACAGTCAGCTAGAAGTTTGTTTTGAAGAAGGTAGTTAAGAAATTGTTTATGTATGCATCTTTCCATTATCTTAGCTAATGGGGACAGTAAGGCAATAGGGCGATAGTTAGAGAGCTCCGAATTAACCGGTAGAAGTAAATTTCCACTTAATGCTCCTGTTTTGTTTATTTACATATTTATTTTTAACAGACATTATCTCTGTCAAATCCTCTTCAACCAAGTCTTCTTTCAGAATTAGGTGTAATATCAACTTCAAGGGACTGATTTCATTTAAGTCTTCTTTTAGAAATAGGTGTAATATTTTTATACAGAGAGGGACACAGAAATGTTGGATTTAATTTATGTACTTCTTAAATAATAACTATGTCAGGGTACAAGGAAGGGGTTAGATTTTGAACTACCAGATCCATAACTCTTATCTGTCTGCTATTTACCAGAAAATACAGAACTTCATCTTAAATAACAGGGTGCCACATAATTCGAAATGGCCCCTTTAAATCATGATTTATTTACATTTATTTCCCCCTGCCAAGTATCACTTCATCAGCCCTCGTCTGTACTATAGTGCTGCCATTAGATGTAATGATGTCATTAGATAGATAATTGCTACTGACTGCATGCAAGATAAGTGAGGTGAGCAACTCATAAGGCAAGCAAACAAGCAAAAATCAAAAACTGGGCTCAAAAGTCTTCAAGTCAACTGCAGCAGTGAGTATGGCAGAGAAAAGCTGTACTAGTTTTGTGCGTGGTTCCTGCTTGCTGTTTGCCAACAAGGACAGGCTAACTGCTTTGCAGTGTATGCACTATTTTGGTTTCTCACATCCGTAGCTGTAACATATTTGTGTTGCTGTTCTTATTGCACAAGTTGTGTACTACTGAATGATGCACTTTATATACTTGTGCTGGTAGGGTAATTGCTGTAATTTGCAGTTGTCAGTTTAGCCAGGCAGGGAGTAATTACAGTAATAATATACATAATGTTATATACAGCAGGCACATCTTTAACACTGTACAAATTTATACAGACAATATTTTTGCTGTCCTATGTGGCAGTTTGGTAGTGGGTGGAAACAAATCTTATATAAGTTTGCCGTGTGTACACAATGACAACATGTTCTGATGTGTGGTACATACTGTTCTGAACATAGTAATTTTATAGCCTGATAGTTAACAAAGAGGACTAAGGGTGTGCTCTGGTAACAACCTACTTACTGTGGCACAGGGTTTGATTCCCTTAGCCATCATTTGCCTACTGTGTGACCTTAAGCACATCACTTAACCAGGCAGTGCTTTGGGGCAAGTGGGAATTTGGGCTAGGCTCCTTTATGGTGTCCAGAACTACATGCCTAGTAATTACATGTAAAGCTGAACCAAATGACTTACATGGTACCACACACATGCATATGAAAATTAAAATGTTTAAATAGGAATAAGCAATACTGTTTTTTGAGATGTAACTGAAACATGGTCTTATTTAAATGACAATATGAAATGTTTGGCCCATGAAACATGATACATAGTAATGCAAAACAGTAAAGTAAAAAAAAAAAAAAAAAAAAAAAAAGAATACAAAGATAAAACAGAAAGATACCAATAATGTCTAGAAGCAGTGTTTCCAGTCTCACAGCCTCTGAAAGCCATCTGTTCTTCGTTTATAACAAGTTCAAAAGATAATGCTTGACTGTTGTGGTCAGACCCTATTACTGCTTTGTAATAACTGGCGAAACGTGAATGTATCTATGCAGACAGAATGCATAAACATTAAGCTACACAGTTTGATGAAACTGTGACTAATCTTCTTATGAGTAATTAGTATAAAAAAGAAAGGCAGAAAAGAAGCAGTCATTTTAATCACAGTAGACAGAGACGTTATATTTCTTTGAGCACTACTATTTTTTTTTTGAGTGAACTATATAATTCCATTTGAGAGAGTAGGTAAAATAGTTAAGGCTGCAATTGCTGTATCTTATAATATTAAATTAAAATATAATTAAAATGTAATTATAATATGCTATTAATTATACTAGATGGTTTAACTTTAAAATGTTGAGTGCGAAATGGTTGAAAATGAACTGGTTGAATGCATTATATTGAATGATCAAAATGTTGAAATAAAATTAGTCTAAACTCACAATGTCGAAATTTTCGAATTTGTCTATTTCTGCACTGTAGTGCGATATCAGAGTTGGTATATTTAAGTAGGCGGGGTGTGCAGCCCCCCTGCAAAATAGTAGAGGTGATCTCATTGCTTTTTCAATTAAATGAGTTTAGACATTTTGATCATTCAATGTTTTTGTTATAGATGTTATTTTTCGACCAAATGAACATTAGACATTATGGCATTCAACATTTTAAAGGCAAACCATACTAGATATTACGTTTAAAAATGTATGTGTATTTCTGGTTTAGTCCTGGTTACAGCCATTTGTCTAGTAAAGTTAGATTTTATTTCTGCCTTAGTGCAATTACTAGGGCTTACTTGTATTTGTGCTTCATGTCAAAGTTTTGCAGCCTTGTCCTGCTCTGTGGCAATATAGAAAAGACAGAGTTATGATCCCAGATTAAAACTGATTAACCCATCCAGTTTACCGATTTGCCTTCTTATTGGAATAACTGTCTCTCCTAGCTAATAATGAAATGTTTTGTTTCATGCATGGATTCTTGAACTCTCACACTGCTTTTAAAATCACCACCAGAATAGAAGGCAGCTCCTTATGTCTACCATATTCTGTAGCTTTGCATAATGATCGTAACTTGGATCTCATTTTATTTTTTTGTCATGCATCCCTTGTTCTTGCATATTTATTTTCTTAAAGGTCTTAAACTCTCTTGAGATTATCTGGCAGGTGTTGTACCTGTGGAAGGTTAGCATAATGGTTAAGGTGTTTACCTTACAAACACAAGGTGCAGGGTTTGATTCTCACATGGGGTAATTGGCTAGGCTTAAAATGGCCCACAAGGGCACTTAGCCTAGTACTAACCTATGAACCAAATCCCTGTTTTCCTTTTCTCAGGAGTACAGTATCGTAAAGTCCCTCAGTCATTTCAACTACCTTTATTTATTTATTTCAGTTTGTTAACAGGGTAAGTGAATTTGTCTGAAGACCCCTTTTCAGCCACGAAGCAGGCCATAATGTAAATACTATTACAGAAATACAACTATCAAAGAGAAATGTAAATGGTAATGCAACATTCTGAAGTAGTGAGTGTTTGTACACTGAAATTTGAGGCATATACCACTCACAGAAGCATTTAAGATTCACATCAGTCTAGATTACATATTCCATAAAATGTGTGAGAAAAGTCAAGCAGAGACATAATTACATTGTAGAGAACTTATAAACTAATGGGAATACCACTTATGTACATATATGTAGACATACTAATCCCTGGTATTGTTTTTAAGGGTGGGTAGTTGCTATTATTTAGCATTTTGTAAATGAGGGTATTCAGTAGCAAAGGTTCTAGCTTTCTTTGAGAAACAGTTGCATTTTGCTATAGAACCACAGCAATGCTCTCTGTGGTTAGCCAGATAAAAAAATCTAATAATTTTGTTTTTGGTAGATTAGACAAGAGAAGTGTTACAGGAGGATGATAATGAAATGACTTGTAGTGCACATTCTAGCCTATATATGAATACATTGATAAAAAATAGCTCTCCTGGATTTCATATTGAGCAAATTAGAGATATTAAGCTAGGATAGGACTCTGTTCATTATCATTTCAGTATGTGGGGAAAAAAAATTCAGATTTGGATTTAAGGCAAGTCCTAAATATCTCAGAGATGTGAAGGATGGCAGAGGTGTACCACTACAGTCAAAGATACTGATCTTCTTAGCAGTCCAAATATGTTACAGGGATGCAAAAAGCCTAATATTAGTTTTGAAGGTGTTTAGAATTAATTTATTAGATGTTAGACAGTTCTACTAAATAAAAAAAATATTATGTAGTTCCCCAGCTATACAATGGCTATTCTTGCTGAATTTTGTGATGACTGTGTTGTGTGCCTGTAGGACACAGTTTAATTGAGGGAGGTCCTACTGCATATGCAAAAGGGAAAAGACTGGTCCTAGCAAAGACCCCAGTGGTATACAAGAACAAATGTCACATTTTGCTTCTACAGCCATGAATATTTTTCCTGAATATAGTTTTTGAACCAGACCATAATCTTATTAGAGAATCCTATGGCAGATAGTTTGTAATGCAATAAAGCATAGTCCATAGTTTTGGATGCATATTTTATGTCAAGAAAAATTGCACAAGCAAACTGACCATTGCTAATATTGTTAGAAATGTGGTTAGTAAGCATATAAAAAATCATTACTATGCTGTATTTAGGTGTAAACCAATGCTGGCTATTAGAGGGTAAATCATATTTGGTCATGTAATCTAAAATTTGGCTGCATAAAAGTTTTTCTAAGATTTGACAATAAATGTTTTCCATAGGCCTGAAATCTGATACAATGGCAGGAGTGGAGACTTCGCAGAGTAGGATGACCAAAGCATGCTTATAGTTGGGTGTGACAGTGCATGCTGGGAGAGACAGAGAGAATGAGAGAGAGAGAGAAATTGTAAATGAAGCAAACTGGAGCACAGAATATTGCATTTCCTAACCTCACTGTTTTGGGATGCATCATATGGAACGTATAAGCCCTTGGCCTGTGTCTTAGTTATTTCTTAAAGCAGAATGAGTTGTACTCCAAATATTTGTAAAGGAAGCATGGAGGGTGATGGAGAACGGATATTGTTGAAGATGGATGCACCTGCAAAGGGTGAAAAAGAAACATTTTCCTTAATATTATTTAATATTTTTTCTGTTTGTGTAACTTGTCATGATAGCTTGGGAAAACTTTGTTGCTACATAGTTGCTTGACAGTATGCCAAAATTATTTTGGTTGACTTAGGTTTACAGTCTGAAGATAGAACAGGTGCTATTTAATGTGTTCTGGATGGTTGTCACCTTTCCATATTTTCCAGGTCATGTCACACTGTTTTAATTGCTGTTTAAGTTAATCTATTAGCCTACTAGACATGGATATCCTGATCTGTCTATGTTTTCTAAGGAGAAAATGGTAGCTTGAATAGGTCAAATGACATTACTGAAGGATGCTATTGACTTACTATTGCCTAACCTGTCCAACTTGTAAGATCATACCCCCAGCTTACCCGTGTTCCCAATCCATTCCCTATTATATTCCTAATATCCACTTCTGCTGTTATTGGCTCTTCTGATGCAGCCCTTAGTTTTCTACAATTTATACTCTCTTCAGTGCTAAAATTCCCTCCATGCTTGTGTATACTATATCCATTCTTTTTGCTGGACCTAATTTACCTCACCTATCAACACCTGTATTATCCATTGTATACTCCTGATACTACGTGTATTATCTATTGTATACTCCTGATACTACCTAATTTTAATTCTCCTTGTAAGTATGTGTATATATTTTTTATTACACTGATGTTATATTATGTCACTATACTGTATAATTTAGTTATACCTTTAATATTACTGTACTGTTTTTGCTGTGTATGTAACCCAGACTGAGCCTACAAATGGTCATGTTACATCTGTGCTCCACCTGAGGTAAACAAAATTAGATAAAAAAATGCATAAACTAAACTGCCCCTGTCTTTTGCATATAAACATATATTCTATATATATATATATATATATATATATATATATATATATATATATATATATATGTATATATATATATCTACTTTTATTAGTCAAAGCTACATTACTTCGACTAACAAAAGTACGACATGACTTTCGCAAAAGCTGATTCACTGAATTGGCAAAATAAATATAAAACAAACAAAAAACATTGTTTTGCAGGGGGCAAGCTCTCCTGCACCCCCCACACCCCTGCTACTTAAATATACCAACTCCGAGATCGCTCTACAGTGGGGAAAAGGATATATTTCCTTATCCCCACTGTACTGTACTTTGGTGAATCGGCTTTCGCGAAAGTGCACTTTCATGGAAGTGCGGCTGTACTTTTCTTGTTTGAAATAATGTAATTTAGAACAAAAAAGTAGAACCATATATATATATATATATATATATATATATATATATATATATATATATATATATGTGTGTGTGTGTGTGTGTGTGTGTGTGTGTGTGTGTGTGTGTGTGTGTGTGTGTGTGTGTGTGTGTGTGTGTGTATATATATATATATATATATATATATATATATATATATATATATATATATATATATATATATATATATATATATATATGTATATATATATATATATATATATATATATATATATATATGGGTCTAGATTATTAGACCAAAATCCCACATCATCAACACTTAAAAGACCGAGACCATATACCCGAAAGGTCAAAAACCTGAAACCGCAAAAGTCTGACTATCATTTACCTGACAAGTTCACACAAGTTTATGCAAAGCATACCTTAAAACATCTCCTGGAAAACAGTATGCTGTATATTTCAAAATCTGTCCTTGTTAAGCAGCACAGTTCAACTAAGAGCTACCAAACAGCTCCAACGATAAAACACCTCACCCATAAACATATCAAAATGTTAATAATCTACAACAAAACACAGCATACATAAAAAAATAACAACAGTAGAAATTACAACCAAGCAATTAACCAGCCCACTAATAACAACAGAAAACCCAAACAAAACCCACTGAATATTTATATCGGTAACTATAGCACTGACATGAATATTCAGCAGTAAACATTACAAGCAATGAAACCACCTGAAATCGAAACAAAACATTTATGCAGGGGGGCTATACCCCCCTGCACCCCCCCCAAATCCCCTGCAACTTAAATATACCAACTCCAGGATTGCACTATAGTGAGGAAATGAGTGGCTCTCCCGTTCCGTTCACCTCAGACTGTCGGCATTCCAAATGTTCACTGTTATACAAATTGTAATTTGAAGTTTCACTCATGTAAAACTTCAGTCTTTTGGTGTCGGTCTTTTAAATTTCGGTAATGTGGGATTTCAGTCTACTGACATAGACCTATATATATAAATGAGTCTACTACAAAAGATTGAACTATTGAATTAAACACTGTTTGACATACAAATGATATAACAAAAATTATCAAAACAGTGAAACTAAGCACTTCACTCTTTAACATCAGAAACAAGTGTTTTTTCCAGGGGGGGGGGGTCCAAGCCCTCGTGTACCTCCATCCCTCCATTAATTATATACAACTACTCCCAGATCACACAGCAGTGGAGAAGGGACAAATTTCCCATCCCTACTATACTGCAGTTTCCCACAAAATTATGCTGGCACTGTGTGATCAACTGAATATTCATTTAGTTGTTCCACTGCTGTTACTTTGATAAAGTATGCCTTTGACCATATGACATGCAGTCATAGCTCTTTCTTTATATATACAATGGATCATGCAATCCCAAATAAAACCAAGACCGATTCCTCCAAAGGTAGGCATCCTGTCTGGTGGACCCCAGCCATAAACAAACTATAAAATAGAAGGAAGAAGCTACTACATGATAGAGCAAAATCCCAAAAAGGGAAGGCATCTCTGATCAGTATTAGCAAAAAACTACGGGCACTCATAAAATCGTCTAAGGCCAGCTTTGAGAGAAAAATTACACAGAACACTAAGGATAATCACAAGGCTTTCCTTAGTTATGTTAGGAACCTGGGTGGGAATTCCCAGATATGCTCAGAATTAGTCCAAAATGACAAAAAATACACCGAACCCACAGACATTGCCAACATCCTAGCTGACAGGTTCAGCGTAAACCCCCCCCCCCCCACCAAAAGGGCAAATATCTATCCCAGCAGAGTGCTGCCCCCCTGACATCTCAGATGCTCAGGTAAGAGCCGCCCTCTCCAAAGCAAAAAACACAGCATCAATGGGACCAGACAGTGTCCCGGGCTGCATCCTACATGAACTCCAAGAAGAGCTAAACCCAAACATAAAACTACTGTTCAATCTCAGCCTTACTACAGGATATGTACCCAAAGAGTGGCATACAGCAACAGTGGTCCCTCTCCACAAAGGTGGTGCCTCAACAGATCCTGGAAACTATCGCCCCATAAGCCTGACTAGCTTATGGGAAGGGTCATCATGGACCTCATAAATAAAGATATTGGGGACCTACAAACACTGGATCCTACCAAGCTCGGCTTTGTTAAGGGCAGATCCTGCCTCTTAAACTGGTCGATTTCTTTGAAACAGTCACCAAGGCCATTGACAAGGGGAAGGTGGTCCACACAGCCTACCTGGACCTCGCAAAAGCCTTCGATACAATACCCCACTCTGTCATTATAGATAAGCTCACCAGCTTAAATATAAACCCCTATGTCACTAGATGGGTTGCAAACTGGCTCAAGGACAGAACCCACATGGTTAGAATTACTGGAGCCATGTCAGACTCCAAACCAGTTACAAGTGGTGTCCCGCAAGGCTCAGTCCTGGGACCTCTCTTGTTCAGTATATATTTCTCGGAGGTATAGGCCAACACGGAAGGACTGTGGCTGACCAAGTTCGCAGATGACTGCAAACTAGGCACCATAATCAACTCTCTAGCCAACACAAGCATCCTACAAAAGGGCCTCATAGAAACAGACAACTGGTGCCAGAGCCATGGCCTCAAGCTAAACGCCAAAAAGTGTATATTCATCCCCTTTGGCAAAAACAAAGTGCCCACAAATTACCACATAGGTGGTAATCCATTAAGTACAGAAGAAGTAATTAGGGACCTGGGGACCCAAGTTGATAGCAATCTCTCATTTGAAAACCACATGGCCAAAGTGGTTAGAAAAACATTTTATATAGCCCACCTAATCATGAAGGGATTCACATCTAGATCAGGGGAGGTCATCGTGCCTCTTTACTCATCCCTCATCAGGCCCATAATTGAGTACAATGCCCCTTTTGGGATGTACCTTACCAGACACCTGCAGCAACTGGAAAGACCCCAAAAGTACCTCACCAAGAGGATCAAAGGGCTCAAACAGATGCCATATGCTGCCCGGTTAAAGAAATTCTAGCTCTACTCAGTGGCATACCGCCTGCTCAGAGGCGATCTGTGCCTGACGTATAAAGCCATGTCCAACCCGGAATTAATGGACATGCTGCACCTCAGAAAATCCAAATCCCATCGAGCTACGCACTCGAGAGACTTGAACCTCAGCACTGAAATAAATAGGACATGCTGGAGGGACAGATTCATAACCCAGAGGCTCCCTTCACTCTGGAATAAAATCCCAGTCCAGGTTAGGCAGAGTCCCTCATTGACTCTCTCCGAGAGGAATCTTGATGTGTGGATGGGAGATCGTAGGTTTACCCCGGGTATCACTTCTGTGACACTGTTAGACAGAGGCACAGTATACTAACCTCGAAAAAGGGCATAGCAAAATTAATTTAAAATGGGTGGCGAAAGCCAAATACACTCTGGCTAGGCTTATAAATGCCCTAGGGCAGATAACCTAGTATGAACCTATGAACCTATATAAATAGTGGTCAATGCGGTCCTGCTGAGAGTGGAACCTATAGCACCCACAGATCCTATACAGAGCTAGTGGGTGATATATCTAACATGATTTGTGGTAGGGCAATTACAATCTCTGCAACATTTGCTTGCATGCAGGTTCCTGATGCCTACTTTGCTAACAAACAAGATATTCAAAAGGAACCAACAAACTGATAATAACAATACATAACAATTTATCACATTTATTTTTCTTTGTAGGACAGAGAAGATCGTGACCCCTATGCAGGAGATCTGTCCACTGTACTCCCAGATTAATATTTCTAACTCCAAAGTTACTGCAGGACATGGAGAGTTAAATTTGACTATCATAATCTTGGTTAAAAAATATTTTCTTTGTCATCTGAGAGAGCATTTCCAACACTTTGTGTGTTGTTGTATATGGGATTAGAAGCTGGCCATTGACAAGCAATCATAATATCTGATTATTCACATCCAGAACCATATCTAGAGCATCTCATACCCTGTGTAGCTCCTTAAACTACTGCCCCCACATTTACATAATTTCCAAGTTAAGAAAAAAAACCCTCTGTCTGTACTCTGAAACAGTGGCAAGTTGCTTGCTAGAAATCTAACAAACAGATTGCTGCAGTTAATACACTTAGAGAGGTTCAGCTGTGATTGGCTTCATAGATCAATGTTGGTACTGCATGCTCATACCATCAGCACTTACCAATCGCCCCTCCTAACAGTCTTCTTTTCTTTGCCTTAGTTATGGCTCTGTGCTTATGTGTTTGCTATGTTTTTAGTAGCTACCATCTTGTTGTTTTTTCAAAGTCTTCAAAGTGTGCTTCTTTCATCTGTGTTTTAATTTGCATTAAAGTTAAAACTGTGAAATAGTATGTGCCAAAGGACAGGTACTTGACAACAGTGGATTGAATGTCTTGAAACAGACGAGTACATATGGAGTGACCTAGTAGTGGAAACATGCTGAGTGGGGTGCAGAAATAGTGGAATTAGGACTGGCCACAGTGGCTGCAGTATTAATTGTCAGACAAGGGAATACAAGCAATAAGAGAAAAAAAATCATGTGGTTTGAAAAGCATGACAGAAAAGGTGATATAGCAGAAAAAATGAAAGAGTTAGAGAAAGCAAGGAGGTGCATGCAGGCAGTACAAAAAACATGAACTGCTGTGAGTAAACTACAGTAAAGAAACATAAAACAAATGTCTAAAACCAGATAAAAATGGACTGCAAACTGACTTTTATTAAAACAATCAAGGGCTTTTGTCTACACAATTTAGACTTCCTCAGAACAATGTACACCAAAACTTTTCACTTTTAAATCCCACAACAACCAGCAAAGCAAGTCAAATGAAACTGCTTTATTTCATTTCTTGTGCTTTGAAATCTAGAACAGTCTTAGCAGAAATTATGTCATTAAGACCTGGTAACACAGCTGTATTCATTTGTATCTGCTTGTTTTTCGAAAAAAAAGTTTTAAAATCTCCTCCACACTTATACAGAATATTTGTCCTAAAACAACAAATATGTAAGGTTTTAAATCTGTAGCAGACTGTTCTATGGCTATATAAATCATGTTGTGTTTGCTTATTTCTTATAACTAGAATATTGTTTGTAAAACCTTTTATTTAAGTACCTCTCCATTTTGTCCAGATAAAATGCTGGACATGAGTCACATAAAGCCAAGTTTATCACTCTAGCTGACAGGCAGTTATAATTATTGTAATATCCAGTAACTTTTCCATAACCATCATCAGTCATGTAATGGCAAGTAAAATATATAACTGTAGTAACTAGATGTGTACATGCCTTTTGCTTTAGTAAAACACACTGTTGATGTCTCCAATGTAAACTCAAAATATTTTTACAATTTTGTGCCTTTCTGTTAATAAATGTGGGTTCTTCACCCACTGAATATGTTTCTATTGCTTTTTAAAATGCCTCATTTCTTACAAACTATGTCCTTAGTGCATTTTGTACCCACATTTTATGATATAGTCATGCCCAACCACCAGTTATTCTTTTCACTACTAGATGTGCTAACTTCTTCATTAGTTGATACAACAGGGGTACACTTCATAGTTCTAAACTTAACTTCTTCAAATATCTTGTCAGTCCATTTGCATGAATGACCTCTCTTCACAAACAAATATTGCAATTTGCTTAACTCTATTGTAAATACATTTTCATCAGGTGTTAACACAGAAACCCTAGCCAGCTGTCTTAATCACATTTTGTTTGACTCTCCATGGATGGTAACCTGTGAACTGCATGTGTGACTTTGTAAACATTACAATAAGTCTCTGAACTGAATCCACTTTTTGCCTATGTTTTTACATAAAATGATGTCTAAAAACTTAATTGTATGTTAGATTTTGTATAAGTAAAATGTAAAAAGGTCTGTTGTAAAATTAAAATTGAAATACCCTTGTTTTGCCAAGCTGGTAATTTACAGTGTAGCAATTACCCTAACACTTTACTGTTTTTACCTGATTACAATTATTTTATCTAATACCTGCCTGAACAATGATCTGTTTACAAGCTACCTGCATGTTATAATTATAGCATGAAAGTTGGTACAGGGGATTTTGACTTCTGCATGTAGTGGTGGTTTAAAGGCTTCTGTTTGGGGTTCTACTAATTACAAAAAAAATGTTTCTCAATAGAAGAGTTCCTGCATGCATGAAGATGCACGCAAATAATATTTTGTTGAAAATTTAAGTTTAGTACAAAAAAAATGTTGCCCATGATCTTTGAGTCTTACCCATAAATGGACTAATATATAGGTATAACATAGCAAGTGTACCTGTCATTGGCATGACATCAACACTTGTGAACTTAGAACCAGCTCTGCACATGTACCTTTCAAAGGCAGGCTTCTAATTGTGAAATGCAGAAATACAGTTTGCAAGATCTCCACCTGCTTTTCTGACATTAAGAACATTTGAGATATAACTTGATTTTCATCACCATAACCCTCATCAGGATAAGCAGTTAAGGAAAAAGGATGGGGTGATTTGATTTCCAGCCCATTGACAACCTCCAATCACTTACCAGCCATCATGTTATACTTCTTAACCAGGGTGCATAACGTAAGGATTCTGTACATGGTTTGTATTGTCCATTAGCACAATATTAAATAACACAGGCAAAACATTTGTGCATAAAGTGGCAGCTGTTTATGTACTGTGGCTCTTAGACACTTTCCATCAATATGTGAGTGAACGACAGTCACAAAAGCCTTTCCTATATCCCAGTGCTCTATGATCTTCCAGTACATTCTGTAACACTCTCTTGGTAGTTGGTTTGTCAATTGTCATATGACTTTGCATTATTTATCTCCTTAATTTCTATGAACTGGTGCCTACCTAAACTGACTCCCAGCTCAGCCTGTGGTAATATACTATATCACTGATAACTGTACTGTCTCTTTAACTGGATGCTGAGCAGGATGACATAGAAACAGCTGGATAGGTCTGTTTACAGATATACAATTTAAACTAACATAGTGGTAAGTACTAACATAAAGAAATAATGATAATGCACTTAACCAGTTATTTTTTTAATTAAAAAATCACTGTCACTACTGGTAGAGCTCTGACCCAGCTAATTAAATACTAATAGGGTCAGAGCACTCTGACCTTACATAACCTAGTATTTATGTATTCAGAATGCATGCTGGTTTGATGATTTTAAAATGTTGGTACTGCTATGATCATTTTCTCATTTAATGGCAGTTTATACTAAATATTTGCCACATTTCCTCTAAAATTAGTATCCATGTACATCCTTTGGGAAGGTGCTTGTGTGAGAAGATTGTATTCGTATTTCATTGCTACAAGGGACTTATAACAATACTCTGGTGAACACACTACACAGCTGTAATGGAAACAGCGTTATGGCAGAGCTCTGATGTCATTTATCACTACTGATAGAAGTTTTTTTATGTTATCTGGTCCTTTGCAATTGCTCTGAAAACCAATGTCAAGTGGTTCCACAACACTCATAAACTATAAATGCATGAATTGTGCTTCTCAGAGCAGTACCAGCTACTGTAGTTGACCATCAATAAAGCTGATCAAGCACATCTAATAATCCTATTGGTATTCTAATGGATGAGTCTCATTTAAGCAAAATACACAGACCCCCCTCATACTAGCAGTCATATAACATATGTACTTTCACCAAGTCCCATGAAGTCAAGTTCATATGCCATTGCCTTCTAACTTGGTAACACTAAATACAGAAAGGTGCTTTTCTGAACAAGCATTAAAACATGCAGACATCATACATCATACTGTACATTGCAGCCCTGTTTTTAAAACCCCATATCCTATTTTATGATGAGCTAATCTCATTGTTATACAAGCATACTTCTTATACTAGGTCAACAGTTTGTTATGAGCCTAATCCTAATGTCAGATATTCTCTAGTTTGATTGACAGATACTAATAACAAACATGCAGAATGCATCACTTTATTTCCTTGAATTAGATCTATTTACAATGAAGTTTTATATAACATTCCTAGGTAAAGCAGCATTTCTATTATCACATGTTGTAATATTTTCTAGCTCCATATTTCTTTTACGTCTTACTGTCATTGTTGTTTATGACACATTAAGGCTTAGATTATTACTTTTGGAAGCAATTATTGTGGACTAACTGTCCTGAAGTCTTTGTTTCAATGGGGTTATGTTATAATATATACTCTGTTCACTTAAAAAAGAAAGAAAGAAACAAAACCAATACTAAACCATGAAAAGTGAATGCTGAATAACTTTTGACGAATTGCACTTTTAGTTACAACGACCTTTACCCCAGCTGTGAGCTATTTCATTGTGCCATCTTTACCATTGTACTAGTTTCTAACATTTTCGTATCTATAAACACCAACACCTGTATCTTTTGTGGTTACCATTCTCTCTTTACATGCGCTTTTACAGAATCAGATATTTTAAAACAAAAAAAACTGTCTTCCACAACAAAAGACTTTGGTTATAAGGCATGCTGTACTTCAACGAGGGACTCTGCTCATTCTGTTACAGCTTCAGGATTATTATACAGATGGTAGTAAAAGCAAAATGATCCTTTCTAGGCTACTTGACATATTTTTTCTCTAAACATATAAAGATCACTAAATGTAAAGCTAAGAATTTGTAATCCCAGTTCAGGAAAATATGTCTAGCATGCTGGTGTGCTGGAAAATGTGCAATAGTTTGCTTAGATATAAACAATCGTTTAGAAGAAATTGGGTAAATGCAGATCAGCATTCCTGAGCCATGTAAACATTCCAGCATGGCATAGCTACAGATAATCACTGCATTTGCTGTTTGAGTGGCTTTAGCTCTAAAATGTAATGTCACAGTGAGTTTCACAGCAATGTGTTGTATTATGTGAGCAATTAGAGCATTTTTGCAGTTTTTTTCCCTTTTTCTACTGTGGTGTGACCATGGAGTTGGTTTATATAATTTAGGGGAGGTATGGGGGTACAGGGGACTTGCTTCTGCAAAAAAAAAAAAAAAAACTCTCCCTCTCTCTCTCTCTATATATATATATATATATATATATATAAAATTTATTTTAAATGTTTTTCTGTATTTTTCAGCTCACTGTTTTTGATATTTATTTTTGATAAATAATAAACCTAAAAGTGTGCTGCAATGACTTATAGGTAAACCTTTCAGAATTGCTAGCTGTATACATCAGTCATATTCATGATTAAATATACTGTCTGTAAATTTTGCCATTAATTTTAATTTGAATGTATATGTTTTAGAAATACTCTACAGACTAGTCATAAGACAGATTACCTCCACAAGTATATGACATTTAAATGTTATACAGCGCTAACTACAGTTTATGTAAGAAAGAGTAATTATTCCCTACTAAACAAATTGTCCATCCATCGATGTCTGTATCCATCCACTCATTTTTTAAACTGATTGTCCTGGTAATGGTCATCATGGTAGCAGGCTGAACAGGAAAAATTCCTAATAACAGTCTTCAGTGTAGACAGGGATTCTAAGTGTTTTCAGGTAAGCAGTGAGATATAATCTCTCCAGCATATTGTGAGTATTCCCCAGGAACATTTCTTAGGGAACTGTGTGTGGTATATTTCACATAAAAGAAGCCATGCAGTATTCTGAAAAGGTGCCCGAACCACCTGTACTCACTCCTCTTAGCATGGTTCTTTAGCATCCTTGTGGTATGCCACAGTTGGAGGAGTCTTCTGATAGCTCCTGGATTAGGAGCCCCATACAGTGTTACGGAGAGTGAGCTGAGCTGTCCTGCAATGGAACCTCATTTCTGCTACTTGTGTGTGCATTATCCATTTTAGTTTCATAGGTCTCTACTAGGCTAATGAAACCAGGACCCTTTATAAGCCTAGAAAAGCATTTCAAATGTACCCCACAAGTTTAACTGGTGGCTTTTGTAAGTCTAGACAAGTTTCCCAAATGTATCCCACACGTTTTTCGGCCTTAGAGGTTATTTTAAGGGGTATATGTAAGCTAGGGCAAGTTTTACAGACTGCCACGGGCTATTAAAGATATAGATACTATACCAGTTGGGATATATTTACGATTTCCCATTCAATGGTCCAGTTTTCTCCTGAATAGAGTTAGGGAGGAGCTCTGTTTCACATAGATTAGAGGCCTGTTCTAGATAATGTGAATTCTCTGATACAAATGCATGTCCCTCAACCGTGTCCTAATTATATAGCAAGCAAAGTTTAAATCCATAGATTAAGCAAGTCTGATGATATTTGTTTTGCAGACATGCAAAAGGTATATCAGAGTGGGATCCAATGATGCTTTTTATGCCTGGGCATAGATCACCTCTGAACAGAAAGTACCCAAAAGACATGACAATAGGTGAGGATGGAGACACAGGCTGATTTGTAAACTGTGAACTTGTATGACTCAGCTTTTACATAACCACCACAGCCTAGTACAGCCTGCACTACTGCTGCAGCTGTACTCATCACTGTCCTGATCCCCTCTGCTCTGATTCATAAAGATGACCTCCAGAATATCAGAACTCTTCCACCTAAGATAACTGCTACTCCCCCCTTTCCTTGCAAAGACAGTCGACCTTTTCTGGGAAGGAATCATTACCTCTGGTTGGGATGCTTTTCAAACTACTATTAAACCAGCTGAACTTTTGAACTGCAAGGCTGTACTGAGTTCATTTTCTGTGGTACCTGACTTTATTTTAGTTTAAAGTCAGATTGTGAGGTGTTAATATCTGACTGCTTTACATTCAGCAGCACTCCAGTGCATGGTGGAGGTCACATTCACCTAAGACTACCAGGATGACATCTGTGAACAGCAAACATGCAACCTTCATATTTCCAAACTATACACTGTCAGGACCTTGGCTGTGCCTTGATATCCTAGCCATGAAAATCAGAAAGCAGGATGGGAGACACATTGGACTCCTACAGTTTAAATGTATCTAAATGTATCTAACTTAGTGGTGTGAATTGTGACAAAGGGAGATAGTGCCAGCACAGCTATCTGGAATTTTGTAAATAATTATATGTAATTTGTGAATATCAACATGATTTATATAAAATGCTTGTGTTACAACTACATTAGAACTGTATGTTATGTGTATATAAAACTTGTTTGTACAGATGTGTGGTGAAAACGGTATTCGCAAAATGCTTGTGTTTAAAATGATCCACAGTTTGCCCTACTGGAAGAGAACAGAAGTGTACACAAACTATTGTAACTGTTTAAATGTATATAGTTTAACAGGGGGAAATTGGAATACAGTAGGTTAACTTCAGAAAAATAGCTGCAATTAAATTGCTTTATGGCCAGGCCATAAAAAGATGGTATCTTTCAGTTTCAGTGCATCGGGAGATATGTCTGTACTAGGGAGTTTTCTGTAATGTTTTTAAGGTGAAATAATTACTAGTTTTAAAATGTGAAGGACTGCAATTGTTTTATGACATCCAGCATCTGCCAAAGATCTGAGATCTATATATTTTCACATGTAGATGTTAAATTCTGCCGGCTCCCAGCAGCGGGGGGTTCATCTGGGATAGAGTCAGATGACAAGAAATGATGGCATTCTGCAAGCTATCCCAGCAGTAATATTTGAGATATTAATCTGAGAAATCTCTTAGTGAGACAAAATATTCTGTCTTCTGTCTTGGACCTGACAACAGCTAGAAGATCCATTTACCACATCTGCCTTGCTCCTATAAGTATGTTTCTAGGATATAATAACTCTCTTAGATACAGTCAGGAATATAGCAAAACTTAGTTTAGATATTTTTCTTTATTTATTAGAGACTGCCCTGCAATGTTGTTTTAAATATTCCCTGTGGTTTTTAACTCTGATGGCACTCTGAATATATGCTGAGTATTTCTTTGTTCTTTTATTATTTATTATAAAATATATTTAAACCTTTGATTGTGGCTGATCTTTCTAGAGATATGTAAGTTTTGAGAGTACTCGCATATTTATTTGGTGGCACAGTGTGGGCCACTCCTAATAGCCTTGCTCTTGGTCAAACTACCATTTGTGTTAATATTAATATTACACAGTAATACTGGACACCCTTTGTTAAAGGCCTTAAAGTAGCTGATAAAGTGTTGTCTGGTGGCAGTGATTACCTTATAGGCTGGGCAAAAAGGGCCATAGCTTTTAAACCTTTGCCAGCTTTTCCCAGTTTGTGTGTGTGTGTGTGTGTGTGTGTGTGTGTGTGTGTGTGTGTGTGTGTGTGTGTGTGTGTGTGTGTGTGTGTGTGTGTGTGTGTGTGTGTGTGTGTGTGTGTGTGTGTGTGTGTGTGTGTGTGTGTGTGTGTGTGTGTGTGTGTGTGTAAATCAAACCTCAAGGAGTGTGTGTGTCAGCTACTTGGGCAGGAACATGAAACACTGGTTGGACAGAGAGGATGCTGGAAGTCTTGGCTTGGCTACTCAGGTGAGATCTCAGTTCTATAGCTGTGTCATTGGGGAGTCTTACTGGAAATCTGGAGAAATAGGGAGTAACCAACCCCAGACTGACTGTAGTCTCTGTGCTCTTAAGGGAAATTGCACTTGATGCAGAAAGCTGGATCTGGAAATACTGTGTATGTACCTTGTTATCCTCCCAGTGTATGCCCCCCACTGCTGCAAGTGGTGAGGATTGAGGCTGCTTAATTACTGGTCCAGTGGTGGGTCATCACATGAATATAAACAGAACTCTCTCTCTCCCATCAAATACAAGGACTGGGTGGCAGACTTACAGTGTAGTGCCTACAAGGAATGTTACCATGTTTGTGTACATGGTTCCCCCTCGGCAGCATGCTATGCATATTTATCATGGTGTCTTGCCAAGGAAGAGCTGTGGAACATGGTTATTGAATCAGTGTAGGGAGCGTAGCGCCAACTCTGTCTACAGATGAGTAAGACACTCCCTGCACTGTCCAATTGTATAATGTCAATTGTTTATTTTATTGTTTTAAGTTTTTTTTTTTAATTAAAAAAAAAGTGTGTTTTTGTGGCATGGCATGGCATGGTGCAGAGTGCAGCAATATTAAGCAGTACCAAGATACCTGCTAGACATGTAAAAATAGAAACCGGATACAATTAATTATTCGTTTAAAAGTCATGTTTAAGCATAGCTGAGCAGGTTTGCATGGCATGGCGCAGTGCTCAGCAGTGCTTATAGGCAGCTGAGAGGTATATGTAAAAGTGTAGCTGAATTCTACATATCCTCATAGCTAAATGGGTAGAGGTATGGCCTCATGAGCAGTAGATGCAGGGTTTGAATACATGGAAGGGAAAATAAGCATTTATTTTTGAAACACAAATTATACTAATTATATTTAAATTATGGCCTGCTGCACTGTGCTAAGATCTGCTAGGACCTGCTAAGCCCTGCTAAGCACCACATACACACAATAATGGCTGAAAATGTTTAGGCACTGCTCGGCTCTGCTTGGCTAGTTTGTGTACTGCTAAGCACTACTAAGCATGCAGGTCTTCCAGTTTTCACACTGGTCAGCTTAGCTGTACTGGTTTGCACACTGCTATGTGATTCACAGCATTTTAAATATATGCCAATGACATGTAAGGGGGAAGGCTATATTAAACCCAATAGGCAGGAATACAGCATAATCCATTGGAATTCTGTTTCTGAAGGATACTATGGCAGGTGTTGGTGAGGGTTTGTGCTTTCGGGTGCAGCATTGGGGCATCCTGGAGACTATGGTCATGGTTTGACTCTTTGTAAAAAAACATGAAGACTGGCTTCTGCAGGGAGGTTACCAGGGCTCAGAGTGCAAGGCAGAGGCCTGTGACCTGCTGGCAAGGGAACTCACCAGAGCAATTGGCATCCCCCACACAGGTGAGCAGTGTAGTCACCATTATGATGACCTGAAGGGAAGTAAGGAGGATCTCTTGGTCACCTAGGTCCAATAATTTTAGGCAGGGGATGCCCCACATGTATATAAGTACTTTTACCTCTGTACCACCAATAGCTAATCTGAATGTCTGTTAAACTGGTATGCATAATGGTGTGCTTCTCTCCCAAAAGCTGCAGAGGAGAGGACACGCAACCTTGAGGTGCATGCCAGGCACTTGGCTAGGTTGTGCCGTGAGTGTGGTGAGTATGGATGTCTTATGCTA
This sequence comes from Protopterus annectens, assembly GCF_019279795.1. Lineage (NCBI taxonomy): Eukaryota > Metazoa > Chordata > Ceratodontiformes > Protopteridae > Protopterus > Protopterus annectens. The sequence goes on along the minus strand of NC_056730.1, from coordinate 290,875,762 downwards.
ACTGTAGTGAAATAGGGTGGCCACAGTGGTTCAGCGGTTAGTGTTGCCACCTCACAGCAAGAAGATCTTTGGTTCGATTCTCGGCTGAGGTGCCTTCTGTGTGGGGTCTGCATGTCCTCCCTGTGGTCTTGTGGGTTTCCTCTGGGTGCTCTGGTTTCCTCCCACATCCCAAAGACATGCTGTAGGTGGATTGGACACTCCAAATTGGCCCTAGGTGTGAGTGTGTGCATGTGTGTGCCTTCTGTGGAAGGTTGGGAGCCAGGCTGGCAACTTGACACCGTAAAACTCCACTTCCAATCATGAGCGGACAGGTGATCCACTGTGGTGACCCCTAACCAGGAGAAGCTGAAAGAAGAAGAAGAAGAAGATGCTAACTGTAGTGAAATAAGGGTCTATATTAGAACGTTGAAAGTTCATTATTTCGAATGTTCTAACATCAAACCCTATTCAGCGATCCACTGAAAATAGCGAAATGACGGATAACCAAATTTTTTCCTAGGAAAAGAATTTGGTTGTCTGTTTCTGTTGATTCGCTATTTTCAGTGCTGTGGTGGAATGTTACAGGTCGGGTTCAGGTAAGTGTGCGATTGGGCATGGGTTAGGTGAGTTAGGGTTAGGGTGCAATGGAGGTATGTGTGCGATTTTGTGGACGTGAGGGTTAGGGCGGGTTAGGTGACTTAGGGTTAGGGCATGGGTGAGGTGAGTGTGTGATAGTGATGGACCTTTGGGTTAGGGTTTGGGTTAAGGTAAGTGGATCGTTAGTGGTGTTTGTACAGCTTAGTGTAGGGTTAGCTGCAAGATTTTGGGTGTATGTGTGTGGATTGCTGTTTGTTTGGTGTGCTTGTGTTGTGTGTATGTGTTTTGGAACAGCAAAGTTTTCCCTAGGAAAACATTCACTGTTCTGAATGTTTGATGTGGTCAGCATTCGCTGAATAGGGTTCAATGTTAGAACATTCGAAATAATGAACTTTCGATGTTCTAATATAGACCCATGAAATACGTAAGAAAGAGTAAAGCATTATGTGCAATAAAGTATGTACATTTGTATTGCAATAAATGTGGACTTAGAGCTGTAGTGTAATAAATTAATAATGCCAACTGTAGTGCAATAAAAACATGAAACAATACCATTACCTGCATTAAAGTATATACAGTAAAGTCTGCAATGCAATAACTGCGGAAGTAGAGCTATATTGCAAGACCAGAATTATGATAACTGTTGTTCAATAAAAACTCGAAACAGTACCAGAAACTGAATGAACGTATATGCAATAAAGTCTGTAGTGCAATAAATGTGGAATTAGAGATATGTCAAGAAATGAATAATTCCAGCTGTTCTGCAATAACATATGAACCACAACAAATAACACTAAGGTAAATTGTGTACATTAGGTTTGTCTTGATTTAACTATTGCAGTACAACTGTATGCATTCAGGCTGTAAAGTAAGGTGCTGCAGTCAAGTATAACACTGTAATAACTATAGCATGCAAATATAATGGCAGCCAAATGACTTCTTTAACATATACAGAACCGTTCAAAGCTATTTCTAGGCCAGTATTGTCCACATAATGCTCTGTCATCCACAAACAGCAGGTAAGCAAGGTATATAAGTGAGGTAGCCCACTCCATGATCTGATATTGTTTGTTGACTTCACAGATATTTCAAACCAATAACAATATATTGTGTGCACCTGCATTCTATATACAAATGTATAGATTACCTCCTATCTCTGTCATGCTTATATTTCATGCATGTGTGTTCTACTGTCACTGCAGTCTGGTATACAGCTGTAATAGTACTACCAGGTCATACATTGGCTCCATGTGAGCTCTAGTGAAATATCAATCAGTCAATAGTCAGCAGTGACTCAGTAGCTCAGTTTGTTACATGATCTGTCTGTAGTGCATTTTGCCACACACAGACCAGGGTTTGACTCCAGTGCTATGTATCACTAAATTTTACAGTATTAGTTACTTAATGTTTACAGATTCTCTCTCCACAGGAACTACAGGTAAATGCATGAGCTAGCCCCTATTGTGAGTAAATAATTGTGCTTAGATGTTACAGACTGTTAAAGCCATTTGCAAGAATGTGAAAGTACAGCATAACATAAAGGAAATAAGTATAATAATAATAAAATAAAATGAAATACATTATATGTCATCTTGGTATAGCTGTATGGCTGGAGTGTCTATTCATAGTTGCTACAGCCAATTCATGCATTCTGTGCAGATGTCCTCTGCAGTCACTTCTATTGAGTTCTATCCCCATGCCTGCCAAGCAAGGCATGATAGTTGTTTAGTTTCTGTACCGTACACATACATGTCTCTCAAGTGCCACGCTGTCACGTAATGTAATTAGTAATGTGCAATCCATCTGTCACAGGACTACCATTGGAATGATTACCTAAACTGCAAAGTATCACTCCATCAGCCCACAGTACACCTTGGTAGTTATATAGGTCCACCTAATGTGCAAGTGCTCTATGTAGTTGTGTACTCGCAGTTGTTACTGGCTGGCCTATACTGTCCCACATGAACAGCTTGAGAGGTATGTATGTGCTACAGCAGCTATAGGGGACTGGTACATATAAAGAAAAGACAGACCCGTAAAGTAAATAGCAGTACTGTTCTCAAGTAAATAGCCTATAATGGTACTAATGGACTGATTTTCTCTCTCTTTCTCTCTCTCTCTCTCTCCCCACCTTTTATCTTCATTCTTTGTTATTGTTATCCATTGGTTATGGTTTAATATTCACATATGTTGTTAAATTATCTGTATTTTGGGCATGTGTATCATTATTGTTATGTATTATAATGTTTGCATATTAACATAGCTTTTGAATTACTTATTTTGTTGGCCTTATGCTGTAACTGTTACTGGCATGCTGTTAACATACTGACTGTTCTGTCATGTATTGTTGTGTTTCATATAATATGCATTGACATGTAATTGGGTTATTTCACTGTTCTGGCATACCGTTATTACAATGTTTTGTTCATAACTAATCTATACCTATTGCTATACCTCCATCACCACAGCACATTAGGGTAGGTTGGTTCCCAGTGATCTGCCTACCTTGCGTCAACTGGCCATCACACCAGGTCCTAGCACATCTGGGACCCAGACTAGTCGTGCCCCCTCTGCTGCCCCTGCACCACCTGTGGCATTGGGTGAAACCACCTCAGGGGACAGGGCCCAACCTCTCCCTGGGAGCGGAAGCAGAGGAGCTGCAGTCACACAACAGAAAATGCCAGTCATGGTACATAGGATCATTCATTGAACCTATGAAAGCTGGCCTGTGCCAGATTGAGGGCACACTGGCCAACCTGGTGGGGCAGGCTGGCCCTGGCACCCAGTCTCCAGCATAGCCACCTTTGGGGCAGTGAAGGAACAGTGTCAACTGCCCATGAGTGGAGATGTCAGTCACACTACTGCCATCTGGAGGCACGTGACTCTGATTCCACAACACTCTCCCCGTCCAAGGTGTTTACCCCCCTCGTGTCGCACACCACTCTTGTCTGTTGTCTTGCATGTTGTCTGTCTGCTATTGCATCCTCTCCTACCCAACTTACCTCCCCACATGTATCTATGTCCCTTCCCCAACATTCCACTCTCTCCTTAAAAAAATGAGCACCTGTCCCACAAAAAAAAAAAAAAAAAAAGTCCCATACATAGCTCTCCATTTTGCACGTGTCCACTGGACACAACCAATTTAGTCCAATTGGCTTGACAATGCACTATCATTGTCCTCACCTTTCTCTCTGGGGTTTGAGAGTCCAGATTCCTCTATCAAACCTGTCAAAATGCACAGCTGTTGCTGTACAAAAAATGGATAGCTATAATTCTTTCCTACACCCATCCTGCACATCCCTATCTGCCTTTCCCATTGTTTTTCCCCTGCTTGCCCCCAATTCACCACTTTCTATCACCTCCTTTTTCTTTTTTTATATTTTTTAGCACAGGTTTGCACAGATTTGTGCGGTGCAGTACGCCAAGCTGCTTCACTTAGCTCAGCTTAAATGAGCTTTAAAGAGCTTTAATGTCTATGTGTGTCTATTACAGTGTTACTCACATGTAGAAAATAGGTACCTCTGCCAAGTGTCAAACCTGGGCACCTCTCAACTATAGTACACTGCATTAACCCACCATGCTACACAAGCTTTAGGTTAAACAGGTGTTTCCAGTAAAACATACTGCTTGCTACTTACATATATTATGCATGCAACTGAAATAAAAAAACTAATGTAAAAAGTGGGAGCGTACCCCGAATTCTGGTGCAATAATAAATAATAATAAAGACATACTAATGGATATAAGTGAGGCCTGTTGTAGCAGGTATATGTGCCCTTTTATCAGCAACTTGTGGAAAGACACCTGCTAAGGCAGCAATGGCAAAGTGTATGTACAACTGGGACCCTGGTGCAGAAATACACCCATATAAAGCCATGCACATACTTGTGGATGTGGAAATGTTTCTCACAGCCTGTATATGTGCACATATATCCCGGAAATGCACATGCTTTTGCAGTGTCTCAGTTGTTCAGTCTATTACATGCCTTCCATGCAGTACATTTTGCCACACACAGTCCTGGGTTCAAATCCAGTGTTGTGTTGCACTTTAATTACATTATTGTGAAGACAGCAAGTAATGACTAAGTCATGCAGTCTTACTCTCTACAGGTTACTGCTAGCTAATTAACTGCTACCCAGTTTTGCAAGACAAAGGCCTGCAGGCAGAGACTCAATGCACATATCCAAATAGCCTAACTATATGTCACCTACTACTCTGTTAGTCGCACTGTTGCATAACAGACATACCTTATGCACATGTCCCAGTTGCACTGTATAGAATACCCTTGCTCTGCCTCAGCCATAATGACAGGCCTGATACAGCTGACACAGTTACACATACAGCTTGCTGTCCACCAAAGTGTTCACACTTCTTCCCATGTGTTGTACCCTGCAGCAGCAGCTGCAGCCTGTAGCATACACAGCAGTATGTAAAGGTAGCTGCTACAGAACTACCATACCTCCCAACCCCCTAGAACAAGGGATCTGAACACAGCCCTACTTAATAGGGGGTGGGGCAAAGGGCCACAGATAGGGACATGTGTAACAGTTTGGCCTCACAAAGATAGCAAGTTGATAGAATAACAGCTATTGCAGTAGCATGCATAGTCTGATGGTTATGCAGTGTGACACACACGTGTGTCTTCCCTTACTGACCTCAACCCACAATGATTACCAGTGCACTGCCAGATGACCACAATGGTATGGGACACTGACCACACATATGAGGCAAAACTGTGGACATATGTCATAAATCTCTACAGTGTATTGTGTTTGTACCACCCCCCTGCAATGTTGTAGTCTCCACACCTCAGTAATGTCCATCTCAAAAACTAAGACAGGGTCCAAGGCCTACATGAAGGCCTTATATATTGCACTGTGGTTGGATGTCATTGGCTAATGATAGTGCAATACAGCTGTTTTGGCTGCAATTACGAATTCTGAGCTGTAGAGTGGTGCAGGGGCAATTACCTGCTAATGAGCAATACCTTACAAGGGCAAGCAGATGGTTATGGGAAATAGGTCTGTTTGAGACTGAACACACACACAGAGTGTATTATCAAAAGATTACTTGAATCAAAGTTCAGCAAAGGAGTACTGCACTCTACCAGGTATGTAATAGATATCTACATATAACAGGATGTAGATGGGAGGATGGAGGTATGGGGAATAGGGATTACACCAGTAAGCCTGTCTTAGATCTATGGTGATGACAAGTCTCAACTGTCCCTGATTTCAATCACATCTCAGCTCTGTCCCTGTCAATCCTACTTACAGCGGTTGGCTGTTGTAGGAAAGCAAGTGGATTACACGTAGTACATAGAGACAATATGGGAGGGTGTACACCCTTGTAACATCAAATGATGTATTGTAATTCATCTCCTCTCATTCTGTCCATGTCTCACATAATTAGTTCTAATATTATAAAACTGACCCTGAATGTCCATGATGTACTCTGGCTGAGTCTCTGTGTCTGTTGACATTTGTTCCTGTTTGGTTGAGAGCTATGCCTAAACATACCTGCCAACCTTCTACAGCAAGAACTCAGCACAAAGCCATAATTAATGGGGGAGCAAAGTCCCAAACTCATGGTACATACCTGGGGCAGTGATACTACTACTGGGATATCATTTTCAATATAGGTGTACTGGCTGTTATGTTTGGTTCTATCAGATACATTTTCATATTGCATACCTTACAGGTGTATTGTACTGGCAACGTTAACTGGATGCAGTTGATGTGCATGTTATAATGGGCCTGACTTGTCTGTGTATGTTGTGAGTTTGTCTGTTGTGCATGGGAGCAGAGATATGAAGATGTGGTACTTGTCATGCAGTTGTTGAGCCTCATCTGTATGAGTCTGTGTGGAGTACGATACATAATAGTGCAGGTAATAATGTACTGCTGTTGTTTTGCTTCTCACAGGTGATGGGGGTTTGAGTCTGTTCCCCCCATAACCTGATGTCAGTGTTTCATTGGGTGCTGCTGATGATGGTGGCCATAGTGGAGCACAGGTGGGATTGTTGATGGCTGAATCTGTCCCAGAGGTTGACATCCCTCTTCTGCCCCCATTGTCACTGCACACAGTCAGTATGCCCAGACATACCCAGTCCGCAGAGGCCAAAGATAGTGGACAGTCAGATGGTGGTGACAATGAACAGGGCAGTCTGATAACTATGGCTTCAGTGAGTGTAGACACTGGCCATAGCCAGAGGGCTGGCAAGGTCCCACACAGGCAGATTTATAGGGATGCTCATAGGAGGACTGCTGTCTCTCCACCACCTGTTGCAGGTGTCACATCATGGGTCACTCGCCATATGTTTTTGTCCATTATGGAGGCACAGGCACATTCTGAACACAACACCAGATGGGTGCTTAGGGTTATGGATGCAGCACAGTCTGACATTCATAACTGCCTCCACCGCATTGGGTCAGTTCTTCTGTTGTGGATAGAAGGTTGGCTGAGGCAGTGTCTGTCTTTGGCTGCATGATGTTTGTGCTGGAACATCTGGTTGGAGTTGCATGTTGGACACATGGACGAAGGTCAGCAACACCATCTGCTGGAGTCCACGTGGCCATGCACAGTCATGCTCCCATACTGGCAGTACCTACAGTGCTAAAGAGGGAAGTGTGCTGTTCACACCACGACGTGAAAGGCTATGGGCACAGCCCCAGCATTTTGCAGTCACCATCAGGTAATGCCACTGCATCTGACTTTGGGCATGGTGGTGCCAGTGCTACTCTTGGCAGAGCTAGTTCACTTTTTCGTGTCAGAGATGGTGAACTGTTCACTCTACCACATATGGTCTACAGCTGTCCAACATGCATACATGTAGGGTTAACACTGGGCTTGACTGTGTGCATGCACACACTCAAATGCCACTATTGCATGCAGGTCACCAACAGACACACATGGCACCTCCCCATGGCCCATCTAACCTGCACCCCTTCCTGACTCATGCACATGCTGTCACATGTTTGACACAGCCTAGGCCTCTGGTACCCCCACACCACACCCTGTGCATGTGATGTTACTGTGGCACATCCCTGACATCTGTGACACTGATGCAGTGAAAAGCACATATGTGTCTGATGCACAGGGTGACTACATTACTTTACATGTACTTGTGTAGTGCAATATTGTTTTGCCATGACACTTGTGTGCCACTACAAGTATTGTATGTTGGCATGTGTCATGACTACACATCAAACTTTATGTATCTTTGTTGCATGATGTTAGACTGGCGTTAGAGTTACAGAATAACAGGTGTGTTACAGACTTGTGTATGTTTCCATTCCAGGTGTCTGAGGGGTAAAACAATAGACAAATGGTAGCAATACAGTGGCACAGGATGGCATGGTGACACAGCAGACATATGTTAGCAGGGTAAGGTAGTATACGTGCCTCTTTCTCTAGGTGCATATGTGTATAACAGTGTATCAAGGACAATGGGGGCAGTCAGTATAATCATGCATTCATACTTTGTGACAAGGTCTGCTACCCTCAATACATGTCCCTTGGGATTTCTGAACATACAAATCTAGAAGGTGGTGGACATCAGTTATGCTTATGTGGAGGAGGGCAATTTAGAGGCCAGCAGCTAGTCACATGCCCATAAAATGCATAATCACTGCATGGAGATAATCCATATGGGAATGTTCATTGTGCTGTAAAGGGATATATTTATAAATACACTCACAAGTTGGATGATGTGAAATAAGAACTCTTACCCATCTACTATTACACACTACAGCTTGCAGTACTTTCTACATGATCCATGGAGTTTGGCATTAGACTGTCAGCCAGCACCCTTAAGGTGGATGACATCAGCAGGCCTTGTAAATGAGGCCAATGTAGAGGCCAGCAGCTAGTCACAGGGCCTTAACATGCATAACCATTGCACAGAGATAGGCATGCCTGTAATGCCACAAGGGGATATATTTACATTCACACACAAGTTGGATGATGTGAGATTAGAACCCCTACCTATCGACTGTTACACTCTACAGCTCACAGTACTTATCACATGCACCACAGAATTTATCTGATAGTAGACTCTCACCAGTGCTCTTAAGGTGGATGACATCAGTAGGCCTTGTAAAAGAGGGAAATTTAGAAGCCAGCAGCCAGTCACAGAACCATAAAATGGATACCATTTCACAGAGATAGCCCATATGGGTATGCCCATAGTGCTGTAAGGGGATATATTTATACACACAGACATGTTGGATGATGTGAGATTAGAAACCCTACCTATCAAGTTTCACACATGCCACAGGTTATGTCTGTTTTATACATGGATTCAGGCACAGTATTTATGGAGTACACAAAGTGGCCTTGTGTTAGACAGCATGTGTGGCCTGCAGAGTGATACTGCTTAGTACTGTTATTGTATTTAGTGTCCTAGGACTGGGATACCTGGTAATATCCCTGCTATGTGTGTACAGTTACCAGTATGGCCATATGTGGCTGTTTGCAGTTTGATAGGCTTGTAGTTTGATAGGCAGATATGTGGCCAGGGACAATGTGGCCTGTTTAAGGCATGCATTGCACCAATTGTACATTACACCACCTGTGTACCTGTGTCTGTCTATAGGGTGACAGTCTGCAAGCAGAGAAGTCTGTGGGTGAGTGGATTATGTATTGTTGTGGCCTTGGTTTGGTTCCATTGGGCAACTGTTGTGATGTGTAAGTGCAGATAACCCTCAATCTGGGGTATGTGGGGACATTCATACATCTCCACACATATCTATATAAATGTGTATAACAGGGATGTCTCCTTAACTGTTGTGTGTGTACATTATGTAAATGTGTTATGTAGATATAGTGAATCATGAAGTACAATGGATTAGCAAGGAGGAAGTAAGGATAGCTATGAAGAGAATGAAGAATGGAAAGGCTGTTGGCCCAGATGACATACCTGTGGAAGCATGGAGGTGTTTAGGTGAAATGGCAGTGGAGTTTTTAACCAGATTGTTTAATGAAATCTTAGAAAGTGAGAAGATGCCTGAGGAATGGAGAAAAAGTGTTTTGGTACCGATTTTTAAGAATAAGGGTGATGTGCAGAGCTGTAGTAACTACAGAGGGATTAAATTGATCAGTCACAGCATGAAGTTATGGGAAAGAGTAGTGGAAACTAGGTTAAGAAGGGACGTGATGATTAGTGAACAGCAGTATGGTTTCATGCCGGGAAAGAGCACTACAGATGTGATGTTTGCTCTGAGAGTGTTGATGGAGAAGTACAGAGAATGTCAGAAGGAGTTGCATTGTGTTTTTGTAGGCATAGAAAAAGCATATGACAGGGTGCCTAGAGAGGAGTTGTGGTATTGTATGAGGAAGTCAAGAGTGTCAGAGAAGTATGTAAGAGTGGTACAGGGTATGTACAAGGGTAGTGTGACAGCGGTGAGGTCTGCTGTGGGAGTGACGGATGCGTTTAAGGTGGAGGTGGGGTTACATCAAGGATCAGCTCTGAGCCCTTTCTTATTTGCAATGATGATGGACAGGTTGACAGACGAGATCAGACAGGAGTCCCCATGGACTATGATGTTTGCAGATGACATTGTGATCTGTAGTGAGAGTAGGGAACAGGTGGAAAAGACCCTGGAGAGATGGAGATATGCTCTAGAGAGAAGAGGAATGAAGGTCAGCAGGACTAAGAATATATGTGTGTGAATGAGAGGGAGGATAGAAGAATGGTGAGGATGCAGGGAGTAGAGGTGGCGAAGGTGGATGAGTTTAAATACTTGGGGTCAATAGTCCAGAGTAACGGTGAGTGTGGAAGAGAGGTGAAGAAGAGAGTACAGGCAGGATGGAGTGGGTGGAGAAGAGTGTCAGGAGTGATTTGTGACAGACGAGTACCTGTAAGTGTGAAAGGGAAGGTCAACAAGAGGGTAATGAGACCAGCTATGTTATATGGGTTGGAGACAGTGGCATTGACAAAAAGGCCGGAGTTTGAGCTGGATGTGGCAGAGTTAAAGATGTTAAGATTTGCGCTGGGTGTGACGAGGGTGGACAGGATTAGGAATAAGTATATTAGAGGGTCAGCCCAGGTTGGAAGGTTTGGAGACAAAGCCAGAGAGGCAAGATTACATTGGTTTGGACATGTGCTGAGGAGGGATGCTGAGTATATTGGGAAAAAGATGCTAATGGTGAAGCTACCAGGTAACAGGAAAAGAGGAAGGCCTAAGATAAGGTTTATGGATGTGGTGAGAGAGGACATGCAGGTGGTTGGTGTGACAGAGCAAGATGCAGAGGACAGGAAGAAATGGAAACAGATGATCCGCTGTGGTGACCCCTAACGGGAACAGCCGAAAGAAGATGATGATGATGTTATGTAGATATATGTGGCAAGTCTATGTATCATTGTACTATATATATATATATATATATATATATATATATATATATATATATATATATATCTTGTTATTATATATATATATGTGTGTGTGTATATATATATATATATATATATATATATATATATATATATATATATATATGTGTGTGTGTGTGTGTGTGTGTGTGTGTGTGTGTGTGAGTCACATACTGATAGATACACTAATCAAGCGTGAGGGCGATAGGGAGAGACAGATATGTATATGTAGCTGTATGTATGTACAGACATATTTACATGTAGCAGGCCTTTGGGCAGAAGAGGAAACAGACTTGGACTCAAGTTAGCTAAGTGTAGGAGCATCCCCAGTGTGACTGTCAGTACTTACAAGGTGAATCCAGACCAGCGCTACCTGTACTCTTGTCCGGGATTATGTGTGCTGCGGGCTATTGGCTGCTACACCTGTTACCACAGTACTGCACTTCCCTGATATTGTCCAAGGCATTCCCTGGCTGTTTGCTGATCTTAATATGTGACTCATACCTCTCAACTGTACAGAGCTTCACAGAACATGCAGAATTTTGCCTCTTATTTTTGGTCCATTTTATGTAACATTGTAGTTTTCTGGTAGGTTAGTGGCAAATCATTGAAGACTGAAGTTAATAAATAATGACAGACATTTGAGTTTTAGACTCCATGCACATCAGGAGATTCATGCTAATGCAAGACCTGTTATTCTATCAACCTTCTACATTTGTAAGAGCAATATTTAAAACTTGTGCCTATTTGTGGGCCTTTGTCCCACTTTTATTCATGGCTTTGGCCAGATTTCTTGCTCTAACAGGTTAAGAAGTTTGATGTATATCTGCCCTACTCATTTTTTGCCACTAAACTACACATACAAACCTCTACCATGGCTTGTCTTCTACCTCAAACATTTCTCACCCCATCTATCTGCATTTTATTCTTACTCCCTTTATACCATGCTCCCTCTTACTCTTTTAAACAACTCCACCCCTCCTTCCTATCCTACCCCCACACTCCCAACCCTCTTCCTCATCCCACTAAAACACGTTTCCACAACATATCCACCTCCCTAGTTCAACCAAACCTACTCCACTACTTCAAATTAAAACTTTTCCCCCTCCCAACTACATACTACATACCTAAACTAATTCCTTACTGTCCACAAATATTAAAGACCAAATCAAAAATGTCGCTACCCTTCCTCAACTACCTCTGTTTAGCAGGGGACATACATCCAAATCTTGGACCAAATACTTCATCTTGTCCCAATCCTCCTGTTACAAGCAATAAAACCAACCACAAATACCTAAAATATTTCACCATGAATGCCCAAAGTCTAAGTAGCAAAGTATCCCACTTTCAAACCTGGCTTAACCACAGCCTACCTGACATTGTAGCCATCTCAGAAACCTGGTTAAAACCCCATATGTGTGACTCTGAAATCCTCCTTCCTGGATTCCATTCCCTCAGACATGACCGCTTAAATAGAAAAGGGGGTGGGGTAGCCTTAATCTACTTTAACTTGCTGTCCATATCTCCCTACCCCAATCCTATCCCTTAATTTAACAATGCAGAACTAGTAATAGGCCTACTAAAACTAAATAACCACAAAAGCATTTGTATCATTGCCATCTACATCCCCCTTGGTAATAACATCACCACTCTTGAAGAAATCCTCCTCTGGACCTCTACCAATATTAAGCTAGAGACCTTTATACTTGGAGATGTAAATATTGACTGGAATAAAATCAACAACCCAAATCCCACCATATCCATCAATTTATATAACTATACACAACTAACTAACTCCATCACCAGACCCAACAAAACAACCCCCCCAGGTACCATTCTAGACTGGATCCTAGTATCCCACCCTAATAAAGTCATAAACTCAGGCATTATTCCTGACCCTATAGGAGACCATTTACCATCTTTCATCCACAGAGCTACCCACTCCACTCCTCACCTGCACCAATATACCCACACACATAACTTCACAAACTTTAACCCCTCTACTTTTTCTGACACCCTAAAACAAACAAACTGGAACCCGCTAAAAACTCTACCAATTGACAATGCCGTAGAATTCTTCAACTCAACCTTCTTAAGCATCCTCAACTCCCTAACTCCACCAAGAACAAAAAGGGTAAAAACCAAGACCACCCCTTGGCTAATCAAAAACAGCAAAAATGTATGCTACAAAGAGATAAATCCTGGAAAACATACCATTAAAATAAGCAGCCAGAAACTCTTCTTAAATAGAAACAACTCCGCAATCTCATTTTAAAAACAGATCATCAGAGATAAAAAGTCCTACTATATTAAACTCCAGTCTAACCAATCAAATAACCCCAAACATTTCTGGAATTCCATTAATTCTCTTCTCAAACCAGGCACAAAAAATAACTCCTGTCCTGACTCCAGCAAATCTGATCCTGAAATAGCCTCCCAATTCAACTCTTTCTTCACCAACTCCATAGCAGAACTGACCAAGACCTTCCCTAACAACAACCCTTCCCCTCAACCTATCCAATCTTCCACACCCCCCTACACAACCCTCTGCCCCCAATCCCCCTCAGTATTTGAACTTAAACCTATCTCAACCTCCCACATTAAAAAATTACTCTGTAAATTAAAACCATGCTCCAATGCCTCTGACAATATCCCATCTTCCTTCCTAGAAATAGACGCAGATGGTATCACTCTCCCCATCAGCATCTTGAATAGATCCATGCAGGAATCATATGTGCCAAAATTATAGCATGCTGCCTTTATCCTACCTCTCCATAAAGAAGGCAAAAGCAATAGCATCTCTAACTTCCACTCCATAGCTATCCTCTCCCCAATCTCAAAACTCCAAGAAAATGCATCCACCTACAGCTTATGCCATTCCTAGCCAACTAATTACTCCAACCCAACACAGTTTCTGACCTGGCCATAGTGCTATCACTGCCCTTCTCTCTTTCTTAGACACAGTAAATCTTGCCCGTGACTCTGGAAAAATAGTTTCTACAGTTCTACTGATCTGTCCAAAGCATTCGATACTATCTCCCACACCCACCTCTTAAACCACCTTTCTAGCCTTCATCTCTCCCAGAATTCATTATCCTGGTTCTCAAGCTACTTCTCTGACAGGTCTCAAGCTGTGAAATGGGGGAAAGGCACCTCAGTCTTCCTTCCTACCCCCACTGGGTTACCCCAGGGATCCATACTTGGTCCAATGTTGTTCAACATCTTTATTAATGACTTCCACAAAGCCATACCCAATACCAAAATTGTGCAATATGCAGATGATTCAACTTCAGTCTGCTGCGCCTCCAACCTCTCATTGCTTCAAACAGTGACCCAAACTGCTTTCTCCTCCACCAAAAAATGGATGCTCCAAAACCACCTCTCACTAAATGCCATCAAATCCAAAATACTATTATTCTCTCCCTCAAAAGCATCCCCTCTTGATAAAAACTCATTTAAATTAATAGCTAAAACAATGCTGCCATAGAGGTTGTTCCCTTTGCTAAACTACTTGGGGTAACTATTGATGAACACCTAAAATTCAACACACACATCCATCAAAACATTAAAAACACTCATGCAAAACTTGGTATGCTATACAGAAACATCCACTTTCTTTCACCTCCCACCAGACAAACTCTTGCCACTACCTATCTACTCCCCTCACTTTTGTATGGTGCTCCTCTTCTAACAAACTTATCTGCCTCTCTCTCCTCCAAATTGGAAGCCTGTTATAATAAGATTTCTAAATTTGCCACCAAAGCCAGATTCTCCTCCCATCATTGTACTGCCCTTCATTTGTTAAATTAGCTTGAACTCCCCAACCATCTAGACTATCTCCAAATTGCTACAGCCCACAGACTAATTTTTCAACCTGCTAAGTGTCCAGCACTAACCAACATCCTACAACCTTACACCACTCAGAGAACTCTAAGATCTACTCACCAAAACCTAATCACTGTCCGCAAACCCAATCGTCCTGCTGGTCAGCTTCTTCTATTCTTTTCCTTAACTAATAAATGGAATTCTCTTCCATCCTCACTAAGGACTTGTGAAAGCTTTGAAAGCTTTAAAACCCTGTTACACTCCTACCTTTCCTCTAACAGGAAATGCAACTGTTCTCTCCCCACATAGCCTACTACTCTTTCCTCCCCTTAAACTCTTGTCTAACTTTGAGCACAAGCTAACTTAACTTAAATGTAAATATTGTAAATATCACAACTGTACAACTTATAAATAACCTTTACCACCTTTTTTCTCACTTTCTCTTCTTAATTTTTCTCCCCTCACAATTAAGTTTTCACTGCCATCCTACATTTTAGATACCATATAATAAAGGAATTTATTCCAGTTCTTTTGCTTAAAATAAAATTGTAACCGTGATTGATTTACTATGATTGTATCTGTAACTACACTATGTAATGCCATCCTAAATATTTTGAAACTATGTAACCAAATCATTTATTTTTGTTCTCTAGCACAAAATGAAATTTTAATTGTGTTTTCTTTACTATGATTGTATCAGTGAATACATTATGTAATGTGTAGCTTTTCTCCCCGGGCCTCCACTGAAAATGGGCTCCCTGAGCCCAGTGGACCTCCCCGGTCATCAAACTGGAAATAAAATAAAAATAAATAAAATAAATGTGATTAGGGTACATGATGTAACACCACATGCAAAGTGACAGTCTGCATACCTCTCCCTGTACATGTTTTTGCAGAATGTCCACAATTCACCCCATATGTCTGCTCTGTTCCTCATACATTTGTAGTTTTCCGGTAACATACTGTAAAATGTAGTCACTGAATTGTTGTAACTACTAAGGCATTTACATGATGGTCTTTACATCCTGCAGCTAATCTGACTTGTTGCAACCTGCTGCTATACTAGCCACCTTCTAGGTTACTCAGAGCATGTATAATGTCTGTCTGTAGGTTTGGCCCTTTGTCCCCCCATTCATTCTGGCTTTGTCCAGCTTTCTTGCAGTAACAGCTCAAGGGGCTATGACAATCTGTGGGAATAACACCATACTACTACCTCAAATGCAAAAGATGTGGATACTGGCAGATTCAAACTATCAACACTATCACGCATGCTAATGTCCCTAGCCTACTGAGCCACACAGGCTGCCAGAAAGGGATGTGTCATTCATCACACAGTCAACAGCATACAGACATACAGCATACAGACATATACATTGTCACCCCTGCATTACGTGAGACATAGAATGTGTGGCCAGGTTCTGTCTCTATGTCACAGCCATGGAATTAGGTGGTCTGCTGATATATCATTGCAAATATACTGCTACACTGATGAGTTGAGAGTGGGGGATGACTAGTCCATACTCTGCTGGCATACACACGTGCGACTGTTCTGTGACCACGCTGTTTGGCATCTCCCTTGAATAATGTACTGGGGTTTCCAGTCATGTGGCCTACTGAATATTATGGGGCACATATTACTGGACAGAGTACCTTGTTGTCAAGTGGCTGTTAGATCTCAGTAGCTCAGTAACTCAGTAGCCCACTATATTCCCTTGCATACATGTGGCAGGTCCATACATATGAAACTATATTCTAGTACCCCTTGCAAGTGTTGAGTAGGTGTGTGACTTATCTTGCTAATGCAGCAGTTGACAGACCAGTACTTCGGAGCTGACTCTGTCTGATGCACGCAGTCCACAGCCAATACATGGTGAGGTGCAGGTTGTGTGGGCTGGCTGGCATAATTTTTACTAATATGTATAAGAGTCAGGGAAAAGTGTCAGTCCCTAAGGCCCTAAGTTGTCAGTGCATGTGCTATGCATTGTCTCTTGGCCAAGGCCAGGGCATACTGGGTATGCCTATGTCTGCCTACAGGGACAACTTCAGGGTTTTCCTCCTCGGGGTCCCCCTGTGGGTGTCGCTGTGATGACCTAGGCACTGGTGGGGGGCTGTGTATCCCTTCCCTTTGCTGATCCTGCTGCAGCTGTTTCCACAGGATCATATTGTGTAACATGGCACATACTGTGAACATGTGTGCATGTGTGGCTGGAGAGTACTGCAGGGCCCCACCAGATATACTGAGGCACCAGAACCGTAACTTCATCAGCCCAAACACACACTTTATGATGTTCCTAGTTTGTGCGCGTGCCTCATTATGGCATTCTTCGGTGGGTGTGTGTGCATTTCTGATGGGTGTCATCATCCATGGTTCCAGTGCGTAACCTTCATGAAAGGTCACATTCAACACAGAGGAGTGCTGTGCAAACACAGTCAAACACAATGAAACATGTGCCCTGAAGGTAAGCAAAGCTTAACAGCCAGTGTACACACCCTCTTGACAAGCACAGTAGCGCACCATGCAAAAAAGCGCTGGTGCGCTTCAATGAGCTTAAAAGGATAAGGACACACCCCTTTTGATGTCAGCTACCTCTTCTGTGGAAACCAACATAGTTCTCTGCCTACACGGATGGGATCTGCGGACACGGATACCCATTTCTGCTATTCAGTAACCCCAGCTCATTTCCACAGAGATCTGTGCACACAACCTGGAAACTACACAGTTCCAGGCCCTGCCTCATTAGCAACCACAGCAGTCTACCATTGTACATACTCCATGTAGGATCCTATAATGCATTACTATCACATACTGCTAATTTTTGTTTTTACACTTTTTAAATTTTTATTATTTTTTTTAACAGCATGTTTGCTCACTGCGGCATGCCATGCAAACATAATCTGATTATTAAAAAAAAGTAATTATTTTCCATTAGGTTTTGGACCCAGAGTGGATAGTTTTGCACATATCTGTGTCTGCTATACTATTTCTGTCCTTCTTACTGCACTTTTACAGCCCATGTTCTCTGTTTAACATCCTATACATGAAATTTTTCCGTGTGCATTTTGGACACCAACATGGGGTCTGCAGGACTAATTATCTGCTTGATGGATCACTCTGCCACCCTCATTTGCATGCAATTCACCTGCTTATGTGGTGATTTGCATGCCATGGACATTTCTGTGTTGGCGGTCTCATGCATGCCCCTCAGCTCTGTTTCCTGGATCGCAAACCTGCTTACTTTCATGTAACCATTGTGCCGCTATGCCTAGATGGAAAATAAGTCCGTGTAGGCTTTATTAAATTCCCCCCAATATTCTTGCAAAAACTACTGTAGCTGAACATTTCATTTTCTTGATTGCAGTTCAAAAAGGTAAGAGTAGTTTTTTCTAACTACACAAGCTGCTCCATGGCATACCAGACTCATCTATGAAATCTAATGACTATGTCTATGAGACTGTTTGAGTGCTTAAGTAAAGTAAAAATACAGCAAAATAATTGCATCAGATGTTTGTGAGCATGAACGAACTTGGAAGTGTACAGACTATTCTGGACAATTTATTGAACTGCTCTGGAAATATACATGTCCCTCCTAACTTTGACAAGGAAGCCAGCAAGTCAGTCAGTAAGAGAATTAGGTACAAGGCATGATGACAAAACTAAAAGTACTATATTTTAAACCACACTGAGTTGCATGTACAAAATAGATAAATATGCTGCTATCATTATATAAAAAGTAAGCAAATGTTTTAAATGTCAAACTGATTGGCTAACAGTTGTTAAATGCATCATAAAAATAATGTACTACTTCAACTGTATCCGAACATCTAATGCAATATATTTACTTTTACCAGCTTTTGTAGGGTTGACTGAAAAAAAAGGTACATATAGTCATTGGTTTTAAGGTTAAATTCAGGATATGGTTGTTTTCCCTAAAAACAAGATCTTAGTACACACCCACTGAGTTTGTAAAATGTCACTAATAAGACAGGGATATGTATAACAGCATTTATACAGAAGTTCACTAGCAATCAAAAAATACATATGCTAGATCCAAAAAGTTCTTCTGCTTGGAAAACATTACATACTACTATTTTTCAGGAAGAAAATAAATTAGCAAAAGATATACAACTGCTTGGACAGAACAATGTACTCTGGAATATCATCTGTATCAATTTACAATATAATTTCACCAAACCTACTAATCTAAATTATATAAATTACATTTATAACACTTTCTGGAACTTCATAAACAATAATATTGAAATTAAATTATGGTTTCAGTTATTAACTCCTTTTAATATTACAATACATTTAATAACATTTCCATAAATACTCTTAACTCATGGAAAGGAAATAATTTCTCATGGTGGTATCAATCAGATAATTAATACATTCAGTATATCAAGTAGTGACTGGTTAGTTCTTAATAGTCTGGTACCATATGTGCAAGATATGTGTAGAACAATAGAAAATTCTTCATTTAACTCCATACCTAAATTTATATTTTATCTATATGAAGTATTATACAGAGACTTTAATTGGACAAATTTAACTTCAAAGTTATATAAAATTATTATTAGCTACAAAACTAAATCTAACCAGAAATTCTGGAATTTTATCAATAAAGATTGTTCATTGTTGTTATCTAAGGAGTCAAAAATAAACATACTATATTCTATTAAGTTAACTTCAACTATGCAAAGTTGGAGAATCTTTGCATGGAAATTCTTGCATAGAGCCTTTTACACCCCTAATAAAATAGCTAGATTTAAAAATACTAATGATGCAATATGCTGGAGATGTAATCTAAAATGTAATGCTGAGTGGCCACATATTATATATGACTGTATTCATATTAAAAAAATTTGGGAGGATATTGAATTTCTGCAAGCCATTTTTACTGATTCTTTCATTTTGTCAAAGTCATTAATTCTTCTAAATAAAATTGAAACCACTACTATGAAAGAGAAGGAACTTTATCTTCTTTGGATTGTAATGGCTGTCTCAAAAAAATGCATCACTAGGAAATGGAACTCCTCTAACATCCCAACAATTGATGATTTTTCTCACTCTATTGACAAAAGTAGCACTGTTGGAAATTAAAATCAAGGAAATGAGGATCTTTCCAAAGAAATGAACTAATAATCCTTGGGAGGAAGTTCTCTCCCTAATAGAGATACTTAAAACGGACACAATTTTATCTTCATAAGAAAAGAGGAAGCAAGAATGCAAGTTATAATTTGTTAATGCTTGTACAATAATCTTTATTATTTATCTGTATATCTATGATTGTATTCCTCTTGCCTTTTGTCTGACCTGAGGCCATTGTATATTCTGTAAATAGTTCATTCAATTCACTCTTATTTGATCTGTTATATTTACTATTTATTGTTTAAAAAAAAGTTTTTCTGAATAAAATTATTTGAACAAAAAAATACATATGCTTATGTAAAATACTAAAAATACCAATGAGTTTTACTTTTGAGCTCAGTAAGTGAGAGCTGACTTGTATTATATCAATCATGTATCAAACCTTGCATGCATATGTCTTTAATATCATATATAAGTTATATTACTTTTTGGTAAAACAGTCCCCCAGATTTACGAAGCCCATTACAGCGTGTAGGATTAGTTTAAGAGCTATTTTTGGCAATATGGCCAACGTGCGATCCTGGAACGAGTTCCTGGGACGTGCAAGTGAGCTGTTAGGCTAATGCTGCATGGATCGAGCTCCTGTATGCAAATTACCATCATTTGCAGGTGAAAACCATGCAAATGAGGGTAATATGTGATCCAGGAAGCTTGCAGTCGTCCGTGCAGGATGAGTGCAGTGTGCAGAAATGTACTCGGTTAGTAACCGAGTACAGTTCAGCAATTTACAAAACGGAGCCATGACAGCTCCAAATAAAGGCTGCATATCATTAAGGAAGCATGCCAATGTCCAAGTAGAAGGCCATTAGCATTACAAAATGTAAAAGAAAAAAAATAAATAATGTTTAATTTTATCTTTGCCGATCTCGCCTGGTTAAGCATAGGGCAGCGACGTGCAAACGGGATTGGGGGTAAATTAATAAAACAAACCTAAAATAAGCATTCTAACTAAAATCAGTATTCTGCCATGCAAGTCAATGGCAGTCAGAAAACAACCTGGCCAGTGCATAATGGTTGCTAATGGGGGAGGCTCAGTGTGGGACATGTAACTATACATTAGCAGAAAATCCTATGCAAATGAGGGAAGGGTTAGTGACTCCCAGATTTTTCCAGGGTGTGAGGCAGGTTCCAAGAGTGTAAGAGTATAAATAGCTGGGTGCAAGTCTAGGATATAGGTGACATCATGAGGGGGTGTGTCAGGCATATTGTAAGTGGATTGGAGACCTGTGGCTTGGGATTACTCCTAGCGTAGCACAGCTAAGCTAGGGTTGTGTCTAAACCTGCCTAGCACTCTTTACAAAGTGTAAGTGGGTGTGCACACTGTGCACTGGGTTGTACAGGAAGAAAAAGGAAGTTAAACCAGGAAAAAGCAGCTCCCTGCACATTTGAGTACTCCATTCGTGCGGCACGCACACGGGCCTAAACAGGGAGGCAATGGGAAGGGAAAACAGCAGTAGGAAGGTAATCAAGGAGACCTAGTTGAGCTGCCAGGTGAAATGTATCAGAATCAGCTAATCACACAGGAAGCAGACCAGCCCAGCCCAGAACACCACTATAAACCAAGCAAGCAACTACCCCCCTCTGTTTTTTCCACACTCTACACCACCAGTGTATACAAGTGGAGAAATTTATAATCTAAACCTACAAAATGAGAAGGGCTGCAGCAGGCAACATAGAACAAAATGTGCAAGTGGCTGAGGGTGGTGAGGATGTCAATGCTGCCGAACAACCCACAGTGAGGAGACAGAGAAGAGTGTACAGATCCAGGGTAACCTACCAGGGTCTACATGAGTTGGAGATAGTGGAGTGCTATAGGGTGGACAGAGACCTCCTACAGCAAATTGTTGAGCTGTGCAGGCCACACCTGACACACCACACTGGCCGAGGGGAACCCATCCCAGTGGATACCAAGGTATGTGTAGGCCTAGGTATACTAGCCACAGGTACCTCCCAAACTACAACTGTGGATAACATGGGCATCTCACAAGAATCAGCATCCAGAGTATTCCATCAATTCCTGGATGCCATGTCAGCACATGCCAGTGAGCACATATATTTTCTCAACACATGTGAGGTGTTGACCCGCAATATGCGTCTCTTCCACCAAATAGCTAACTACCCTGGGGTAGTGGGTGCTATAGACTGCATGCATGTATGCATCAAAGCACCACCCGGTGAGCAGGGTAGGGCCTACATCAACTGCAGGGGCATCCCCTCCATCAACTGCCAGGTTGTATGTGATGCCCAGGGCATTATACTGAATGTGTGTGCTGGCTGCCCTGGAAGATATGATGATTCACACATATGGCAACTGATGCAGCTGTACCACAGATTTGCTGATGTGGACATCCCCTACGGTCACCTAATGGGGGATGCTGGGTACCCACTGGAGCCATGGCTGATGACACCCATCAGAAATGCACACACACCTGAACAATGCCATAATGATGCACACGCAGAGGTCAGACATATAATAGAGCATGTGTTTGGGATGCTTAGGTCTCGGTTTCGGTGTCTGGACACATCCGGTGGAGCCCTGCAGTGTCCACCAGCTACATGTACCCAAATAGTAATGGTATGTACTATGCTACACACTATGATCCTACGGAAACAGCTGCAGCAGAAACAGCATGGGGTAGGGCCACACAGCTCCCCAGCAATGCCAAGGTCTGTACAGGTACAGAGTGACTCAGAGGTGGAACAACCTGAGCCTGCTCCAGTAGGCAGAAGGGGGCGTGCCCAGTATGCCCTGGCCTTGGCAAAGAGGCAACACATAGCATATGCACTGACACAGTAGGGCCCCAGGGAATGACACCTCTCTCCGACTCGCACAGACAGTAAAAGGGATGCCAAACATGAAACTACCTGTGCCTAACCATGTATAGGGAGTGTACCATGTGCATCCGAAATAGGCAGCCCTCCAGCACCATCCTCAAGTCCAGCACACCTTCAAGGTAAGTCAGTCAACCTACCAATTGTCAAACAGAGTATAATATGTTTTTACCTGTAGCTATGGCATGGATGTGAACATGCAAGGGAATTGGGTGGCTGGATGTTAAGGCAGCAGAGAGTAGCCACCCATAGTGGTAGCATGAGATCTGTAACACATACTGGAGTCACCACAGTAGCCAGTACTACACAGGGTGACAAAACCCACTGCAGGAAATGGCCTGAGTGACAGTGGTGTCCATAATAGCCACACATACCAGTCAGGAAGGATCACATACCCAGCAACAGTCTCAGCCAGCAGGACAGGTGAAGACAAACACAAGCAAATGCTGTACTATGACCTCAGAATGTGTCCTATGGTTAACCCCTCCCCCAGGCCTACACAGACAGACCGCAGCAGGCCAGGCAGTTGGATGTAAGCTGTGAAGGCTAGGAAGTCATACACTAATATGTAGGTAAACAAAGCTAGGATCTGTACTACACTGGTAAGCCCTAGCCAGCAGGATAGGTAAGACTATAGACGGAAATGGAGTACCTGACTTACCAGTACAGTCCTAGCAAATGTGTACAAGTGTCAGGTGCACCCCCCATCCAACGTACACATAGAGTAACAGTCAGGTGTGCCCCCCCTACTCCTGTATACAACAGTAGAAGCAGTCAGGTGCCCCCCCTCAGCTATGCAGAAATGTAGCAACAGTCAATGGCAAATGACCGATGGATACCCTGCAGATACAGCATGCTACCCGTTGGTGTACAACAAGAGGTCAGCATCTCAGTACAAACAGCCTGGACGCGGTACACACAGATGGCTATACTGGGAATGCTCACACACTTAGTGGAATGAAGGCATTGTCAGTCAACAACATACTGAGAGGTCATACTGGGCATGCTCACACACTTAATCACATGAAGGCCATTTCTGCAAACACCAGTGGACCAGACATATCTGGCAGTCACAGTTCTTAGTGCAGACACAAGTCAGTATGCACCACTCCTGCCTTGCACACACAGTGGATAGGAATGCAGACAAATATGTAAGGACAACACACTATAATAAGCCACAGGCACATGGGCATAGATGTGTGAAAGAGGGTGACTGTGACAAGGAGCCATGCAGACCTGTCCCAACTGGCACACAGCCTAAGGGCCCCCAACACATGAGGTGTGGATGTAACCCACTGCGGATACTAGTCACCAGTACCTGTCAGCATGACAGACTATGTGGTGTATGTGCCAGCTGTGCAACAAGACTGTACAATGAAGCATCCATATAGTAGCTGTATACATGCACCTGCGACATATGACCCCATGTGTGCCCGCATGTGGCATGTCAACCCCTACATGAATGGGGTATGGCCAATCCACACACTGCCATCCCCATAGCAGTAGTATGGCAAGCTTGCTGAGGTCATCTAATGTGAACTGCACCTTTGGGAGAGCTATAGCTCAGTAAAATGCATGGCGCATCCCATAACTGCATACTGCTGTAGTGACAGAGTAGTTAGGTAGTAGTACTAACCCCAGACCTGTCAATTGTGTGAGTGTGTGTTTGTGTGTGTGCTTGTC
This sequence comes from Protopterus annectens, assembly GCF_019279795.1. NCBI lineage: Eukaryota > Metazoa > Chordata > Ceratodontiformes > Protopteridae > Protopterus > Protopterus annectens. The sequence goes on along the minus strand of NC_056730.1, from coordinate 290,851,321 downwards.
TGCCTCTGACTGTGTAGAGTGAAATGTTTTTTAGGCTACTCACACTCCTTGCAATACATATATTAAACTTTGGCAAGGCTGCTGATGTCACTCACCTAGAAGTACACCTCTGGGAACATAATAGCCCCGTAATCACTGTGTTGCATCCTGTAACTGTGTACTGCTGTAGTGTGATAAACTAGTTAGGTAGATGTTTGAACTCCAGCCCTGGCAACTGTGTGTGTTTGTGTGTGAATCTGCATGTGTGTCTGACTGGGTAGAGAGCAGTCCTTTTTAGGCTACTCTCACTCCAAACAATATAAATACACTACTTTGCCAAGGCTGCTGATGTCACTCATCTAGAAGTACACCTCTGGGAAATTGAAAGCCCAGAAATTGCCATGGCACATCCTGTAACTGCATACTGCTGTAGTGTGATAAGCTAGTTAGATAGGTGTTTGAGCCCCAGCCCTGGCAACTGTATGTGTGTGTGTGTGTGTGTGTGTGTGTGTGTGTGTGTGTGTGTGTGTGTGTGTGTGTCTGACTGGGTAGAGAGCAATGCTTTTTAGGCTACTCACACTCCATACATTACAAATACACTACTTTGCCAAGGCTGCCAATGTCACTCATCTAGAAGTACACCTCTGAGAAATTGATAGCCCAGTAATTGCCGTGCATGTTCTGTAACTGCGTACTGCTGTAGTGTGATTTAGAACGGTGGTAGTGTTCCATCTCCATCTATGCCAGTTCCAGATGTGATGTGTGTGTCTCAGTGTCTGTGTATGGAGCAATGCATTATAGGCTACTCACTTGCAGTACATTACAAATGCCCTACTTTGGTAGTCCTGCTGATGTCATTAATTGTGAAATACACCTTTGGGGAAGATGAACTTCAGTAATGTCCGTGGTGTGTAATATAACTGCATAGTGCTGTAGTGTAGTAAACCAGCTAGATAGGGGTTCTACTCCCAGACATGACAGGCATGTGTGTGTGTGTGTGTGTGTGTGTGTGTGTGTGTGTGTGTGTGTGTGTGTGTGTGTGTGTGTGTGTAACTCATGTCCTGTGTAGAGGTGGTTGTGAGTCTGTGACACCTGTGGGCAATGTGGAGGGGTCTTGCTAATTTCATTTATGGTGGCCCTACTATATATCACAATGTCCACCATACAGAGATAACAGATGTAAATGGCTGAGAGGCTGGGGTGCAAAGCCATACCCATACATGTGACATCAAGGCCTGCCAATCACAGTTAGCAGCCCCACAGTGCCTTCACATATGATTCACAACAGACATACCATGCCTGATAACATGGCATGTATGGACAGATGACACTGACATCAGGAAATGCTGTTAGCATGCTACCAATGTGGGTGCAGGGTAAATCTGCTGACCAGTACTACTCCCTGCCACAAGTGAGCAAGACTGGCACATCCGATGATGATTTATGTTCACAGTATGGGCCAGACACCCCAGGTACAGTTCCACATGTCACTGTTCACGCATGTGGGATGTGTGCACATCCTAGACACCATCCAAGTCAGGGACTAGGGAACACATACATGGCAAGTGATGCACAGCATTGGCCACACACAATGGTAACCCAGGTGCCTGGAAGATGGGTGCAATACCCACCTGTGTGGGCAAATTCAGAAGCTAAAGGCCTGTGCCACAATGCAGGCCATTGTCATGTGGGCTGATGCCAAGGTATACCCATCACCTACCCTTGTAAAACCTGCTGGCACTGTTGGCCAACACACACCCATGGAGACATGCACCCATGCATGTCCAAACTGGACCCTGTGTGTTTGTGTGTGTTGTATGGTGCGTATGTCCACATCCACATGTACTTCTCCCCCCAGGGCACAGTGGCGCATGCCGCCTTATGTCTGACAGCCCCTCATACTCACTGCCCATATGACCTCCATATCACACATGTGGTGCATGTTTTCCCTGCACATTGATGTGCTGTGGCAATCCCATTAGTGACGGGTTGCACTCCTGGCCCTGCCAAGTATGTTAATGTGTGTGCATCCCTGTGTGAGTGTGCCTGTGCTGATGCTGGCACCTGTTCATGCAGACAGGCATGTTTATATCACCTACTGTATATCTACTGTATCCCTGTAGCAGATGTCACTCACCATCACATATATGTTCTGAGTGCTCCCCACCAGATAACCCATGTGGCGCATCCAATAACAGCATCGGACTATGATAGCACTACATAGCTGTTGGGTGTTTAATACCCTGTGCTGGTAGGTGTGTGACACAAACATGTGTCATATTTACCCTCCCATCCCTCCCTGACATGTATTCACCTCTGTCTGCCTCCCCCACACCCTCTCTGGCAGATGTGGAGGTCCACACCTGCATTGCTTAGGCAGCAGCATGTGTATTTAACATGATGCTCATGATCAGCTGATGGCCTCTGCATGTATTGCAGGCCTTCCTTAGCCAATTGCATGTGGAACAGGTGTGGTAACATTCCCATAGCCAATTGCATGGAATTACACACCACTACCTGGGAACATCCTGGTGGTGTTGGCCCTT
>NC_056730.1:290811296-290843796 GCF_019279795.1 Protopterus annectens | reverse complement strand
ATGTTGGCAATGTCTGTAGGTTCAGTGATCTTTACATCATTTTGAACTAGTTCTGAGCATATCTGGGAGTTTCCTCCCAGGTTTCTAACATAACTAAAAAAGGCCTTGTGATTGTCTTTTGAGTCCTTGGTGATTTTTCTTTCAAAATTTGCCTTGGATGATTTTATGAGAGATCTTAGTTTTTTACTTATAATGATCCCTTTTAGGGATTTTGCTCTATCTTGTAGTAGCTTTCTCCTTTTGTTGTAGAGCTTGTTTATGGCTGGGGTCCACCAGACTGGACGCTTGCCTTTGGTACAAAGAGTTTTTGTTTTGTTTGGGATTGCCTGATCCATGCAGTCCTGGAGGTGCTGGTAGAAGGCATTTGTATGTGATTCAGTGGCTTTAGTGATGGTTTCCACTGGTTCGGGGGCCTTGAAAGAGATCACACCAGTCCTAAGAAGTGTGAAGTCGGCTTTAGAGAAGTTCTTCACTGTGGTCTTTTTTATCTGGGGTGGGGGCGGGATGTGGACTTCCAGTGAGATTAGTTTATGATCTGACCTCACCAATGAGGGGTATACCTCCGGTGTTGAACATTGTGACCCCATGTTCGTGATGATGAGATCTAGTATGTTTTCATGTCTTGTGGGCATGGTGACTAGTTGTTCCATGGCATTTGAGTTTATGAACTCTAGGAACCTTTGGGCTAGAGTGTTGGGGCTTGAGTAGTGATCCCAGTCTATATTCGGATAGTTGAAATCATCTAGTATGATGGTGTTTGGGGTTACATTTATCCCTCCAGAGTTTTCAGGAAAGCTGTGTGAGGTTCCTGAGTTTGAGAGGGTGGCCTGTAACATGCTACAAATTGCAGAGCAGTCTTGCCTATGGTTAATTGCACCTGGATGGTCTGTGATGCATCGTGCGTTGCCACCAACCTGGAGGTGAGGGTGTCTTTGATGAATATGGACACCCCTCCTCCTTTCTTGGTGTTGTCCGGATTTTGGGGCCAGAACGCATGATATGAGGTAAAACCTGATAGTGCCGGGGTGCTCTCAGGAGCCTTGAACCAGGTTTCAGTCACAGAACAGACATCGATGTTCTCCATACTGAGAAGGGCTTGAAAAGTGCATCTTGAGGTTGAGACTTCTGGCATTGAGCAGCATTACCCTTAGTTTTTTTTCCTTTGTTTTGTTCTAGGGTGGTAGGTTTAGAATTTGAGCCTTGCCTAAAAAGGCACTATGGGGATGGCAAAAGCCTTTGCCAATATCCGGAAGCCCTATAGCTGTCAATCTCGCTACATTAACAGGTGTATAGCTGTCCATATGTGCATGCATGTTCGGCCTATATGTGTGGCCTGTACCTCATTCTCTTGGCAATTGACATGGATGACCTTAGGACTGAGGTCAGTCATTCATGCAGTCACGTACGTGTTTCAGACATATCATCTCCAGCAATATATGTGTTCTACCAGGTCTACTTCATAAGATCGACAGACCATTTGATCGACATTCATTTGGTCGATGGCTCATTTGGTTGACAACCAGTATTCAAGGCACTTAACAGGGATTTGCCCCCCTCCCCAATGTTGTGCGACCCTGGAGTTGATATATATAGTTGGGAGGGTATGGGGGCACAGCCCCCCACATTGGGGGGTGTGGGGGCAAAGCCCCCCCATTTCTGTTTAAAACATGAAAATACAACAAAAACTACACATTTTAAATGAAAATAGGTGGGGAGGCTTCTCCCCCCACACCCCAAATGTGGGGGGCTGTGCCCCCCACACCCCCCTAACTATATATATCAACTCCAGGGTCACACAACATTTGGGGAGGGGGGCAAATCCCAGATTTTTGCCTTGAATACTGGTTGTCAACCAAATGAGCTGTCGACCAAATGAATGTCGATCAAATGTTCTGTCGATCTTATGAAGTAGACCCGTTCTACCACATATAACCATGTAACTTGCAACGTTTGAAGTGTATTAGAGCAGGATATGACAGATATCCCTATATGTACCCACATTATGGTGCACTATTCTGTGATTCATGCATTAAGAGGGTGTGTAGTGTGTTATTACTACATTCCCTGTGCTGTTGACTGATTGTGCTGGATCATATGTATGTGGAATGAGTGGTTATGTACATCTGTCATGGTTTAATGGTATATCACATAGTGTATGATGTGCAGCGTCCCAGGTGTGGCCCTTCCACAGGCTGTATATTGTGTTTCAGGACAAGACACCACCTGTTGGATACAGAGTGAGTTAGGGACATTTGAGAGATCTTACATGGGTGTGCGTGTATGCGCACAGCTAAGCAATGCTAAGCTCGGGTTGCATTACCTTACACTCAGCTAGCATCTATTTAGCTCAATCTATGTAGGCAATGCTTACCCCTGCGTGAATATACATGCACACACTTACCACTGCGTATCCGTGCATACTACTGCTATGTACTTACACATACTTACTAGTGCCTTAGTCAGTATGACACTTCACATGTGCATTTAATGCAGTACTCCTGTGCAAATATAGATGTTACTTAATAGGTTATACAGCATAACGAAGGTAACATATGGATATCACATGGAAAATAGGATATGCTGCAGTGGGACTCGACCCGAGAATGCGTGCGCATTAGGCGGATGCTCTGGCCACTACACTATTGCTGTTTTGCTTCGTTTGCATATGTCTACCATAATGACATACACATGTTCCCTTCCCCCGGCCCCCGATCTCCACGTACACAGCATCCATCCATTCCCCAGTTGCTGGCCTTGCCATACTACACCTCTACACATTTCCCTTTCTGCACATCTCAGTATGCCTCCAGTATACTGTCCCCACCCAAGCGTCTGCAGGCTCCTCATCCGTTTAGTCCATGTACGTACCAGCCTTCCCCTGATCCTCCTCCGATACTGGTGGTGACATCGATGTGACCCACAACTGTTGGTTCATCCCGCCAGGGACGGACCTGTTGTTGTGTCAAGAGTAGACCTAGCTGGTCTACAGTGTTTCTCCCATTGGTAGCATCCTGCCAGGGTATTGTGTAGCAGCGGTTTGCTCACACACCTGGCCAGCCTCATCTCCCGGTTCCACGGTACCAATGCCCCAGGTGTGACATACTGTGCATGAAGCATGCTCACATGCCCCCATGGTGTGCACTGTATATCATTATTCCCTTTGGTATTATGCAGGACTACTGTTCTCACAGTATTATTGGACAGGCACTGTTCTGTGCTGCACATAGACTGCTCATAATACTGTGGCTGTGCAATGGACACGTGTTCTGGTATTACTCTACACACTTAAATACATTTCCTATACTGTTGGATGGCTGTGCTGGATGATGTGTTTGTGATCACAGCAGCTGAATGTGTATCCGCCATGGCTTAGTGGAACTCATGTCTACTATAGTGTGCAGGGTTGGGGGTTTGCAACCTGACAGTGCAGATTATTTTGTTAATGGCCACAACAACAGCTGTTGGGTACAGAGTGACTGAGGCACTGTAGAACATTTGTAGGCGGGTATGCGCTTGTTTGCGTGTACCACAGCATTATTGACCTCTGGTTGCGGTGTCTTGCCCTCAGCCTCTACATAACTTCACCAGTGTGGTACTCGCATACCTGCAGCCAAACAGGCTTACACCCACTTGCTCCTGCATACACACATGCAACGTCGTGCATTTTGTTCACATCTGTCAACCAGGACACTCGGACTGTATGCTTGTCCATTGTCAGTGGTGGCCTGGGGTGTAGAGCTCCACATTGACCCCAGCTACGTACTCCAATTAATACTGGGGTGATCACATTCATAGAGGGTAACAGACATAACATAGCTACGTCCCCCCATTAAACATGCTTAGTTTACATTAAACTTTCGGTATTATCCATGCTTAGGTCAGGTTTACATGTCAGATATGACTGTTGACAAAGGTCAGTTTAAGGTGAGGTTGGATTCCTGTTTCACAGGTCAGGATAGGTTACATGCAGGTATATCGGGGTAGGTGTACATATTCCATACCTGTGTGGTACAGGAGAGGCAAGTAGCTAGGGAGTAGGTAGTGGGGGTGACATTGTAACTGTATAGTAGCCCGTAGGTATAACTGGATGGGGAGCAATAGGGAAGGTATGTCGGATGTTGGGATTTGTATGCGAGGCAGGACAAGAGGTGTCGGTATCACTAGTTGATGTGGTATAGAATGTGAGGTGGGGGGGGTTCGCAAGGTGGTGAGCCTGTGCTGCTCCAGGTGTTCTTGGGGTGTTCCTTCATGTGTTAGTTACATGTGTCCTGTGGGACAGCTGTGATACTACATGTGGGTTGGGGTTCCAGATACTGGCAATATAGTGGGGAAGAGGGTGTTACCTACGTGTACCCGTAGACATTAAGAGGAATGGAACAGGGTCTGATAGGTATGTGGTGTGCATGGGGCATAAATGGGGGTGTTAGTAGGGGGATTATCCAGAGATGTGCAGGATAGCTGTAGGGAAAGTCCACAGCTGGCCATGTTGTCTATGACAACAGCTGTGCATATGCACAGCATTTGGTGTTTGCGTTGGACACTCACATCTCTGGGTGGGGGTGGGGACTTCAATAATACCTTGCAATGCCTGTTACATCAGCTTACATGCCTAGAGTGGGGTGTTGCAACCATGTGTTCATAGGTGTTGTGTAGTGGGTAATGCAACAACACATATGGTTATACTGTACTTTGCCATGTACACTGGACTGTGCTGCGGTGGAACCCATATCGGGAATGGCTGCCCGTTAGGCATAAGCATGCCTGTCGACTGTACAGAATCCGCGGCTTGTCCAGAGTTTGCTTCATAATATTGGTGTGTTCCTCTTACAATCTGCACCTGTCTGGTAAATACCTGGGAATTGACACCCATTAAATACAGACAAGTAATTGGGTTTACGACTCCACATCCTTCAGACATGTCATGTTAATGCATAACCTATTATTCTATCAGCTTTCTAAGGTTGCAAGTGGAATATGTGCTTTTTGTCCCTATTTGTCCCCCCAATGGTTTAGATTCTGTCCAGTGGTTTAGCTCTTAGAGGTTGAGAGGTATGGGCATAAACTCTGCCCAATTCGCAATATTACTGACATCCCCGGGGTGGTCCAAATACAACTGTGCCAGCCAACACCTGCATGCCTAGGCCCATAATTGCATACCCATAGTTCCCCCACCTGGCCCTCCTCTACAGCACTCATCCTTACTGTGGGTGCAGGTGCGGTCTAACCACACCACTACACACTGCCCACTTTCCATGTGTCGGGACCCATGTCGTACATTGGCTCGACCCATGGGTCATCAGGCTTGCACAACCTAGTGGTTCATGTACGTATACAGCCTGGTTGGATAAATCATTACAGGGACTGACTCCGATTATCATTAATTTTTGGGGTGTCCCACAAGGGACATCGATGTCTTTGTTTCAAGATTAGACATGGCAGGTATCTCCCACTGGTAGTATCCTGCCTGTGGTCTGGGAAGCGGTGGTGTGTTTACTTGTATCTTGTGTTTGTATGTTTCACCCATCTAGGTGGGAGGGGGGTTGATGGTACGTGTTAAACGTTTATTGATTGGACCCCCACACCCATTGGCAAGGCCTGTGAACCTATGTAATCATTTTATATATATATATATATATATATATATATATATATACATATATATATATATATATATATATATATATATATATATATATATATATACACATATGCTGTATACTACTATTTAACAAACTGTTTACTAGTCCTGGGGAGTTTTTCTCCCCAGGTCTCTGCTGTAAATGAGCCAGAAGCTCAGCCAGACTTACCCAGTTAACAGATGTGATTTAAATACATAAGTCAATTAATATCCTAGCTATATATATATATATATGTATATATATATATATATATATATATATATATATGTGTGTGTGTGTGTGTGTGTATGTTTACACACATATAAACATATATGCGTACATATGTATATATCTGTATTTATATATATATATATATATATATATATATATATATATATATATATATATATATATATATATATTAATAATCCCACAATGAAGCTAGTGCTCGTACGAATGTCAAGGCGTGCACGGAAGGATCCAACATACAACAACAAAACTATGATTCCAGCACAGCCAATTGTGAATATAAATAAAGTTCCAAGGCAGAGAGATTGTCAAAATTACTTTATTGGCTTGCAGACAGTGAGAAAAACATGACTCCAAACCGGTTTCACCCTTTAGTCGTCATCAGTGGAAAATACCAAGTGCATCAACAGAACACTTTAAATATATCTCCTTTAAAGGTACAAGCCCTGTTTTTAAATATATGCACCATACCTTATAAAAATGCAAAAAATTACAAGCATATAAACCTCAATGCAGCCCAAAATTATTCATTTATTATGAAACACAATATCTATTTACCTAAGTAAATGAATAACTAACAAGTTAACCTATTTTTTGTCATTATTCATACTATCAAAGCAACTCATTTAAACCAGGTCTATATAAAGCCCCCAAATTTAAAATCCACATCCTTTCCTTTTCATCCAACATTTTATGTTTATTATTTTCAGTCAAATTGACATTATGGATTGTATCAATCCCTATAAACACAAAATGTGCCGTTATATGGTCAATTTTGTGTTTGTAAAGAGCACTCAGCACCCGTTGACATTTAATGTCACTAAGGTGGAGTGTCACCCTACTTTTAAAAGATCTTGACTTCTGACCTATATAGAAAGCCCCACACTGACATACTGCCATATAAATCATCCATTCTGTCTGACAGGTTATTAGCTGTTTTATATCATATACCCTAGGTGTATTAATAGAGGTAAAAGATTTTGTTTTTAAAATAATCTTACAATATATATGAGTACCACATGGATTACACCCTTTTATAATATTAATTTTTGATTTTTTTATCTTACATCTTTTTATACCATGCAAGTGATTATATCCAAACTTACAGTATTCTGTGAGATGTATATATATATATATATATATATATATATATATATATATATATATATATATATATATATATATATATGTCTAACAACATATGGATGTATGGGTGTCTGCATATGTATATATCTATATGTGGGTGTTTAATTATAGTCTGTCGCTGTATGTAAACATTTGTACTACAGAGAGGTGGAGGTTTCACTCCATGTAGGTATAGGCATATATATATACACACACACACACACACACACACACACACACACACACACACACACACACACACACACACACACACACACACACACACACACCTCTACAGTTGTACATCTACATCTGGTTATTCCTTTCTTTGCCATGTACACTTGACTGTGCTGCAGTGGGACTCATAGTGGGAGTGGCTGTCCACTGGGTGGCAGTCCTGCCCAATGCACACTATTGTTTACATCCCTGGGGCAGTCCACATAGACCTACTCCAGCCATCACCAGCTCAGCTAGGCCCATAATTTCTTACCCATAGTTCCCAATCCACACATCCTCTTCGGCACTCTTCCTTACTCCAGGTGCAGGTCGGGTATGGCCACACCTGTACACTGTACCCACTCCCCACTTCCCGTGACTCATCACGTATGTTGCCCACCCCATAGATCATCAGGCTTCCCCTACCTTGTAAACTGGGAACATGCATGGCTTGCCGTTCGACATTGGTGTAATGGCAGGAAACCCAAATATGTTTAACTTTTTGGGTGTCCCACAAGGGACATACATGTCTTTGTTTGAAGATTGGACTTGGCGGGTCTCTCCCACTTGTAGTATCCTGCCTGTAGTTTGGGAAGCAGTGGTGTGTTCACTTTTATTGTGTGTCTGCATGTTTCACCGGTCTAGCTGGGGGGGAGGGTTGATGCTACTTGTTACATGTTTGTTGATTGGACCCCTCACCCCCATATGCACAGCCTGTGAACATATGTAATTCATAACTGCTGTATCATATCCTAACTATATACATGTGTATATTTACACACACACACACACACACACACACACACACACACACACACACACACACACACACACACACACACACACACACACACACACACACACACACACACATATATATATATATATATAGATAGATAGATAGATAGATATATATATATATATATATATATATATATATATATATATATATATACACATTACTATACGAACAGCAAAAGCCAGAGTACCTTTTTGGCTGGGCTTGTATAGGCCCCAGGGCCGATAGCCTAGTACCTACCTATGACCCTATGAACCTATATACAGCTATATCTGTATATGTATTCATACATGTATATATTTATATATTGCTGTCTATATATATCTAACGACATATGGGTGTATGGGTGTCTGCATATGTATATATCTATATGTGGGTATGTATATGTATTCTGTCTCTGTATGTATACATTTATACTACAGAGAGGGAGAGGTATATCTCCATGTAGCTATGGGTAGATATTCACACACATACCTCAACATATATACAGCTACATCTGGTTATTCCATTCCTTGCCATGTAGATTAGACTTTGCTGCAATGGGACTCATAGCGGGTGTGGCTGCTTGTTGGACGATGCCTCTGCCCAATGAAAGCTTTTGCTTACATCCCAGGGGCTGTCTGTATAGGCCCACATCAGCCAACACCTGCACACCTAGACCCATAACAAGCTACCCATAGTTCCCCCACCCGCACCTCCTCTACAGCACCCATCCTTACTCTGGGTGCAGGTCGGGTCTGAACACACCACTACACACTGCCCACTCTCCATTTCACGGGACCCATGTCGTACGTTGTCTTGACCCATGGGTCATCAGGCTTTCCCACCCTTGTATTCCGGGTATGTACACACCCCGGCCAGAATGGTCGTCGCATCAGCTTCCTTCCATAATATGTCAATTTTTGGGGCGTCCCGCAAGGGGTGGTCCTGTCTGTGTTCCAAGATTAGATCTCATGGGTGCACTGTGTACCCCCCCCCTTGTTGTATCCTGCCTGTGGTCTGGGGAGCAGTGGACTATTTACATTGTTTGTGGGTTTGTGTGTATGTTTCCTCTGTCCAGCTGGGGGGGGGGTGGTCATGCTACGTGTTACATGTTTCTTGCTTGGGCCCCTCACTTCCATTGGCATAGCCTGTGAACATATGTCATTCTTGTGTGCTGTTTCCTATCATAGCTGTATATCTGTGTATATCTGCACACACACACACACACACACACACACACACACACATATATATATATATATATATATATATATATATATATATATATATATTTATATGTCTGCATACATACATATATATATGCCTGTATATATATATATATATATATATATATATATATATATATATATATATATATATACATATTGCTGTATATAGATATATATATATAAATATAAATCTATGTGGGTGTATGGAACGTATGGCCTTAATCTCACTTATTCATTGCTAGGATGGCTTAGTGGTTAATTACTATGACTATAGTATACATGGTCCTGGGTTTGAACCTTGCTGAGGCAGTTTATTTTGTTGCTGGGTGGAACTTGGGCCATTGGATCCATAGTGATTAAGGCACTTTAAAGCGGTTGTAAGCGGGTTTGAGTGATGGTAAGCATTGCTAACCTCCGGTTACAGTTTCTTACACTCATTAGCTTCTGCTTTGCTTACTCTGTGTGGGCAATGCTTACCCGCATGCAAATGCACTTGGACACGCTTACTGCTGCTTATTTGTGCTTAGACCTGCTTACTTGTGCCTTATTCTTTAGGACACTAACACTTCACATGTGCATTTTATGCAGTACTCCATTTCACATGTAATTGTTATTCTGTAGGTTATACTGCAAAACAATGTAAAATTATGTTCTTATATAGACTTACCATGGAAAATGATTTGTGCTGCTGTGGGACTTGAACCAGGAATGCCTGTTCATTAGGCGGATGCTCTAACCACTCCTCTATTGCTGTACTGCTTCATTTGCATATATATATTTCTTGTTATCCTCTTTAGCCTTTTCAGCTGCTTTCACCGTAGCTAGGTGATGGGCAAACCCACGCACCTACGGTTAGCTGTACTCGGGCTTTTAAAAAAAAATAATAATAGGGTTTCTTCATTTTATTTTGACTGTACTCTTGCTGTTGAACACATGGGGACTGTTGGTGGGGATATGCGGACACTTGTGAGCTGTCTCACTCATTTATTTACACATTCTTCTGTTCTGCTTTGCAGGGTTGTGTTTATTCTGAGAGCTATGCTCTCAGTCACACCCCCCTGCACTCGTCCACGCTCTGTGTAGCATTAGTAGTTCAGGCAGCGCACCTTCATTAATATGCATGGTGCGCTGTCGTCCTCCTTTTCGACTGCCACTTCCGTGCAGGACTAGATTAGTCCTGCACGGAAGATTAGTAAATCCGGGGGAGTGTTCTACAGTGGTTAATTTTTATCTGGCATTAAACCTTCTTAACATTTTAAGGGTTGGTGAAAATGTGGTACTTTCCATTTAAAAGCCTAAGTTGCCACAGCAGTTTGTCTCATTTATGTCTGCAGTTCCAGAGAACTCAGCTTTCAGAGATATTCATTTAGCTAATAGCAAAATGACAAAATGATTAAATAGTGTACTTTTAACATTCCCCTTCTTAATGTCTGTAACAGGTTCATAAATCCTTTCTTTAAGAGAACACTGCATTTTTCCTACATAATATGCATTGCAAGAAAGACATGCAAGATATACTACTGCCCTAGTCTTACAGTTGCATCTATCAGGGCAAAGGGTTGTCCTCTGATAGTTTTTAACTTAGACATTTATTTTGTCATAAATATACCTATACACTACATTGTCCTCACATCCCACGGTTGGACAAGGACAATGACAAGGAATGTATGTGTCAAATGTGTTAAATGTTTGTGTGTTTTAGTAATGATTACTAGAGAAGGCTATTAACCAGAGGAACTCCTCACATACCTCTCAACCGTACTGAATTTCTCGGAATTTACCAGTTCTGAGGGCAAAATAATGGGGTGCCATGAATTCCAGAGTGGCCCCTTTAAATTCCGATTTTGTGGTTTTTTTTTTTTTTTTTTACAATTTTCATTTTTTTAGTTATGTCTGACATCATCATTAGCTTCATGAGCACATCTGAGATCATCATTAGCTTCGTGAGCAATTGACTGACTGCCTGACTACTACAGTTATTGGCTGCACTTTCTTAACTATCAAGCTGAAATTAAAATCACAATGTTCCTTCCTCCCGCCCACCATCTTTTAATACTAGTCCTCCATACTGTAAATCATTAACTTAATATCCTTAGTGCAGTTTAAGTAAGCTTTCAGGAAGCTGAAAACTTTTCTACACTGTTAGCAGTTCTGCAGAAAGGAATGAAATCCAATGCATTGTGGCACTTAATCCATCGATGTTTCTCACTTCCATAAAGAACTTGGTGGTAAGCTGAGTTTTTATAATTAATTGAGGCATTCAGGTTCATAGATTAAAGTACATCTTGATTTTTACAGAGAAGCCTTTATTTATTTATTTAATTAATTTATTTAGGGTGTTTGAGCAATAAAAGTTTTCAGTAAAATGCAACAGCAACTTCAGACAGCATGCCTTTACGAATGCAGTGCTGCAGAAATTCTCACTTCCTGTGGTTTTTAGTCAGTCAGCAACACCAGACATTACAGAACACTGAGCTTGCTTGCTCTCACTTGCCTAGAGCAAGCGATCTCAGAGATTGCTACAGTTGCTGTCAGTCAAGAACAGACCCAAGGACAGTTTTCTATTGCAGGTACAGCTTTGGGTAATGGCATGACATCAACACATTTATGAGAACCAGGACAGGGGAGGGTGGGCCAATGCATAGAAAGTGAAACACTCACTAGTTAAACATTTTTTTTTTTTATATTTTAATTTTGTTTTACTTATTTCAAAACTGGTGTATGTGCATGCGAGTGTGTGTGTGACTGTGTGAATGTATGTACACGCGAATGTGTGTACGACTGTTGTTTTGTGTTTATGTATTTTGTGCGAATGTGCAAGTGTGCGAGTGTGTGCGGGAGCAAGATGTAGAACTCTCAGATGTTACTGATTTTGGCAGAGCACCAATTCTTTTTGCCTCGTATTTTTTGGATTGATTTTACTGTTCCAGGTTGTTGTTGTTTGTCTTTCGACTTTTCCCGGTAAGGGGTCGCCACAGCGGAACTCCGGTCTGCTAATGATTGGCAGTATATTTTTATGAAACGCTGAGGTGCCAGCTCAACATTCAACCTTCAATGAAGGCACGCCCATTTACGCACGCATGTCTTTCGAACGCTCCAGGTATGCCCTAGAAATTGCTTGTTTGCTTAGGTATTCAGCAGAGCCAATGCTCCCGATCTACAGAGACAGTTTTTTGTAGGAGACATGTTTTTTAGTTAATGCTATAACAGCAGCAGATATTGTGTGTGTGTGTGTGTGTGTGTGTGTGTGTGTGTGTGTGTGTGTGTGTGTGTGTGTGTGTGTGTGTGTGTGTATATATATATATATATATATATATACATATATATATATATATATATAGTCAGTGGATATAAAAAGTTTACACAACCCTGTTAAAATGTCAGGGTTTTGTGATATAAAAAAATTAGACCACAATAAATCATTTCAAATCTTTTCCCACCTTTAATGTGACCTATAACCTGTACCTATAACCTGTACAATTCAATTGAAAAACAAACAAATCTGTTAGGGGAAAAATATAAAAATAAAAAAAAACATATATATATATATATATATATATATATATATATATATATATATAAATATAAAAAATAGAAAACATACAATACGCTGGTTGCATAAGTGTGCACACCCTTAAACTAATACTTTGTTGTGTGTGCACACCCTTAAACTAATACATTGTTGAAGCCCGTTTTTATTTAATTACAGCATTCAGTCTTCTTGGGTAGGAGTCTATCAGCATGGCACATTTTGCTTTGGCAATATTTGCCTACTCTTCCTTGCAAAAGCACTCCAAATCTGTCAGATTACGAGGGCATCTCTTGTGCACAGCCCTCTTCAGATCACCCCACAGATTTTCTATTGGATTTAAGTCTGGGCTCTGGCTGGGCCATTCCAAAACTTTAATTGTGTTCCGGTGAAGTCATTCTTTTGTTGATTTGGATGTATGCTTGGGGTCATTGTCATGTTGAAAGGTGAAATTTCTCTTCATCTTCATCTTTCTAGCCGATGCCTGAAGGTTTTGCGCCAAAAGTGAGTGGTATTTGGAACTGTACATAATTCCCTCCACCTTGAGTAAAGCTGAAGAAAAGCAACCCCAAAGCATGACATTGCCACCACAAAGATTCACCGTGGGAATGGTGCTCTTTTGGTGATGAGAAGTGTTATTTTTGCACCAAACGTACCTTTTGAAATTGTGGCCAAAAAGTTCAACCTTAGCCTCATCAGACCATAACACATTTTCCCATATGCTTTTGGGAGACTTGATGTATTGTTTTGCAAATTTTAGCTGGGCCTGGATGTTTTTCTGTGTAAGAAAATGCTTCCATCTTGCAACCATACCCCATAGTCCAGACATATGGAGAATATGGAAAATTGTCACATGTAGTACACAACCAGTACTTGCCAGAAATTCCTGTAGCTCCTTCAGTGTTGCTGTAGGTCTCTTGGCAGCCTCCCTTACCATTTGTCATCTTGTATTTTCATCAATTTTAGATGGACATCCAGTTCTTTGCAGCATCAGTGTTGTCCCATATTTTCTCCACTTTTTGATGACTGTCTTCACTGTGTTCCATGGTATATCCAATGTTGTGGAATTTTTTTTGTACCCTTCTCCTGACTGATACCTTTCAACAATGAGATCCCTTTGATGCTTTGTAAGCTCTCTGCGAACCATGGCTTTGCTGTAGCATGCAACTGAATAAATGTCAGTAAAATCCTACTAGGAAAGCTGAATTTTTTGGGGGTTAATCAGAGTCCAATTTTTGGCCAGTTGTACCTTTTTTCACGGGCCTTTGTCCAGATTTTTGATGTTTCCAGGTTGAGAGGTATGCCCCTCTATATGTATTCACAAGAAAATGTGTTTTATTCCAAAAGCACTTGAGTGTTTCATCCTACAACAACAGCAAATAGACTTTATCAAAACTGTTAGAAACATTTTCAACCTCACATTAAAAACTAATAGTCATGTGATGTGACCAACATTAGCCAATCAAAATCAGCAAGCAAAATTAGCATGCACAAAAACTTAAATGATAAAACACTTAAACAATAATGTACATGTACCATTGTATATACATACATTTATCTATAGTTAATATTCCAAGGAATTTAGTTTCAGTACTGTTAATATGGAAACATTGTCACTGATCCCTAGAAGTTTTGTGGAATTAAGTCTAAGATGCTGTGACGATTAGGGAGAGATGGGCGAAGGCTGCTAGCCTAGTCAAATAGAATTTGATACATAATTCTATCAACTGTATAAATAAATGTAAAATATAGGCTTGTGTTTTTAAATGTAAGAAAACACTGCAAATGTGAACTTCAAGATTGTTGCATCATTGCCATCTGCTGTAAGGAAAACCAAGCCAAGTATTTCAAATGTGTCTTTTTAAGTTGAAAAGATCTTATGAATCTCTTTTCTGTTAGAATTCGGCTCCAGGGCGGCTGGATGAAGATTTCATGCCCAATGTTTTAAGGCTAAAGTTTATGACCAGAGTTTAGATGTGGAATGTGTTTTATTGCTCTGGTTTCTGCTAGAATGTATATGTGAAATGCCTTGTATTGTTGTAAGTTTCTGAGGAGGTGTTAGATTGGTAAATAATGCAGTTTATGGCCTGAGAACTCAGACCAGCCCTGGGATTCATGAAGTTTGCACCAGATGCAGGCGTAGCATCGGCATTCCAACACCAAATATGGCCGGTGAACGATCCAGGTACAAGCTGTTTCCACAGTGCAATACCTGCGTACGCTACGCCCGCACAGCTCCCGGGCCCTGTATGCTAATCAACCTATGTGCAGCAGTGTAGCATGCAAATGAATGTATGTAGCGATCCAGGAAGTGGTGCAGGTGTAGTGTAAGCATACAGAAATGTAAACCGTAAAAATGGTTTACATTTTGCAAACATAAAATCGGAGCCATGACAGCCGACCAAACACATGTATTATATTGTTAATGTATGCCAATGGCTAAATATATAGCCATTGGCATAAAAAAATGTGCAAAATATAAAATTAACATTTAATATTTATATTAGCACTATCGCGAAGTGGAAGTGCAGGGCAGCGGCACTCAAACAGGATCACAAGGAAAATAGAAAAATATAGAATAAAACTGCAATGTAACACATATCATGATTTCCCCATAATAGTGAATGGCAGGCATGCTACACCACACCATGGCGCAAGGGTTGCTAAGGGGCTGTGACAGTGTTATGCATGGTAGCTAGGAATTAGTAAGCAATGCCATGCAAATGAGAGGAGTAATAGTGAATCACAGATTCCCTGCTGGTATAAGGATGCACCTCACAGCGTAGCATTATAACACCGAGGTGTGCCCTTGAGATAAAGATGACATCAAGAGAGGGGTGTGTCACCTTTGCTGTAAGCACATTTTAGCATTGCTAATCGAATTTGCCCGTAGCTAAGCAAAGCTGCAAGATAGGGGTGTGTTGAACTGGCTATAGCTTTGTTTAGCTGAGAGTACACAAGGTAGCTGGGTATGCATGTGAACGAAGATGAAAACACGCTTAAATCCAGTAAATGGGTTTGCGTGGCATGCACTGGAGCTGAAACAAGAAGGATATAGGAAAGAAATAAGGAAATGATGCAGCAGGGAAATTGGAGTACAAATGACTAATTAACACCTAGGAACCTACAGTGGGCCTTTGACAACAGCTAACAAGGCTGCAAGCAGCTACCTGCAGAACAGGAGAGGGAAGGGGCTGCTGTACTGCAAAGAAAACAGTAAAGTGTCACAGCAGAACAAAGCAGATTTACAGTATATCAGCTACAAGACACATTTTGCAACACATGGCTGGGTAGGGAAAGTACAAAACAAGAAAGATGGCAGGTGGATGCATGCCTGATAATGGGAGGGGATCCAGGTCTAAAAGTGAATTAAAGGGCAACAGATTAATCAAGGTAGGCAAGCATAACTCCACACTAAAGGCCCCGCACTTGCAGTACTCACTGTAAAACCCATAATTAAGATACCCTGCAGCTGGAATTGCTGATACACACCCAATGACATCAGCAGCATCCATAGCAAAATAGTATAAAGTGTGAAAGCATCTCACACACACTTGTGTATTCCCATACACTCTGCACCATTGGTGTATACAGATGGGGAACTTTTAGTATGTACATGTTAAGGGCTGCCATAGCTTTGATCCACCAGCATGTGTTGGAGACTGAAGGTGGTGTGGAGGATAATGCACACAAAACTCCTCAGGCACCAGAGGAGGAGAAGAGTGTTCAGATCCAGGGTAACTTACCAGGGGCTACATGATCTGGAGATAGTAGAGCATTACAGGGTGGACAGGGACACCCTACAGCAACTTGTGGAGATGTGCTGGCCATGCCTCAGAGCCAGAACAAACAGAAGGGAACCCATCCCAGTGGATACAAAGGTATGTGTAAGCCTGAGAATACTAGCTACAGGTATCTTTAAAAGGCCAACTGGGGATATCATGGGGATCTAACAAACAAAGTCTGGTCTATCACTCCAAGTATTCCAAAAACACTTCTGTGCGCCAAAGATAAAGATTTATTAAGCAAAGCTTTCGGGTTAACCACCCTTCATCAGTACATAACATTGAAATCAATCTAAAGTCATTTAAATAGGGAACATCATTAAAACACGATTCAGCCAGCCAAACAAAGCCATCCTCTAATTATATAATAACATACTGCTTATTTCTATAACAATTAAGACACTAGTATATCATATTATGAAAACATTTAAAAATAAGATAGATATTTAAAATACCTAATCTATAAACTATAAATTACAAAACATATATGACATATCAAATATTTTTGAACACCCTTTAACTAAACAAAGATTTGAATTTAAATGTTCGGCCAATTGTAGCACTTCTCGAATAGTGTATATAGCAACCTGTGTAAACTGCCCAGCATATTATGTAGGAAAGATGACAAGAAAACTAAAAGAATGCATAATAGAGCATAAATCGGAAATCAGAAGGGGAATATTAACAAATGCTCTCAGCAAACATATTATTGAAAATGAAAGACACATATTTAAATTTAGAGTAATTTGTAGAGTAGATCTTGGTATGAGGGGAGGGGATATTAATAATATGTTAGAGATGAGAGAGCTAGAATGGATTATAAGGTTAGGTGCTGAGGCAGAGCCAGGTTTAAATGTAATGGTCAGTTTGAAACCAATATTAGTTAAAAAGCAAAAGCAAAGAGAGAATATCTAGTTTGTATATGTTTTGTAATTTATAGTTTATAGATTAGGTATTTTAAATATCTATCTTATTTTTAAATGTTTTTATAATATGATATACTAGTGTCTTAATTGTTATACAAATAAGCAGTATTTTATTATATAATTAGAGGATGGTTTTGTTTGGCTGGCTGAATCATGTGTTTTAATGATGTTCCCTATTTAAATGACTTTAGATTGATTTCAATGTTATGTACTGATGAAGGGTGGTTAACCTGAAAGCTTTGCTTAATAAATCTTTTTCTTTGGCGCACAGAAGTGTTTTTGGGATATCATGGGGATCTCACAGGCATCAACATCCAGGGTACTTCGCCACTTCCATGCCAGTGAGCACATATACTTCCCCTGAACACAGGAGGAGTTGGCCAGCAATATGTGCCTCTTCCAGAATGTGGCAGAATACCCGGAGGTACTGGGTGCAATAGACTGCACGCACATACACATCAAGTCACCACCTGGTGAGCAGGGTAGGCACTACATAAACTGCAAGGGATACCCATCCATCAACTGCCAGGTTGTGTGCAATGCCCAGGGCATTATCATGGATGTGTGTGCTGGCAACCTTGGAAGCTATCACGACTCCCACATCTGGCATGCCTCACAGCTGTATCAGGCATTTTCCAGGGGGGACATCCCATATGGCCACCTGGTGGGGGATGCTGGTTATGCACTGGAAACGTGGATGAAGACTCCCATCAGAAATGCACACACACCCATGCAGGAATGTCATAATGAGGCACACGCACAAACCAGAATCATCATAGAGCATGTGTTTGGGATGCTTAAATCATGGTTCCATTGCTTGGACATATCTGGTGAAGCCTTGCAGTACTCTCCAGGCATGTGTAACCACATCTTCATAGTATGTGCCATGCTACACAATATGATCCTGCGGAAACAGCTGCAGCAGGGACAGAATGGTGAAAGCCCTCACAGCCCACCACCATTGCCAAGGGCCCCACAGGCACAGAGGTACTCAGACCATGAACACCCTGAGCCAGCCCCAGTAGGCAGACGGAGGCATGCCCAGTATGCCCATGCCTTGACAAGGAGGGAACATATAGCACACGCACTGACAGTGTAGGCACCTAGGGACTGCCACCTTTCTCCACCTGCACACACAGTAAAAATGGATGGCACACACACAAGACTACCTGTAAATTGTCATGCATAGGCAGTCTACTGTGTTCATCCAACATAGGCAGCCCTCAAGTATTGCACACACAACTGCTATTGGCACAAGGTAAGTCAACACCTGAACAGTAAATTAAGCTATCAGCATGTGCTGATACTTTATGTATAGGTTCATAGGTTCATAGGTAGGTACTTGGCTAACTGCCTGAGGGCATTCATAGGCCTAGCCAAAATGTGTCAGCTTTTGCCACCCCATTGATTCATTAACTGTCCCTCTGTGGAGCAGAGCCAATGGCAGGATCCCTGGGGTGTATCTACTGTTCCCCATCCACTCTTCAAGGTTTCTCTTGAAGAGTGTTAGTGAGGAGCTCTGTATAATGTAAATAGGCATGTTGTTCCAAAGTATGGGGAGTGTCTGTGACAGGAATCCGTCCCTACAGCATCTTCCAGTTATTGTTGTGGCAAGGTTCAGCTCACTACAGCATGTGGCTCACTGTGACGTGGATTCCCATAGGTGGAGCATATCCAGTAAGCCTGAGTTCAACATGGCTTTGTTGGCCAGCAGGGATCATCTCTGAGTAAATGAGATGCCACTGAGTAAAGTAGGAGTTTATTCAGTCTGGCTGAATAGGACATATGTTTGAGGCCAGTAATCCTCTTGGTGAGGTACATTCCTGGACCTTCCAGCTGCTGGATGTGCCTTCTGAGGTACATCCCAAATGGGTTATTAAACTCTATGATGGGACTGATGAGTGATGAGTAAAGGGGCACTATAACCTCAGTATGTCTAGATGTGAACCTTTTAGTAATCAGATGGCCTACATAGAAGGATGTCCTAATTACTTTGTAGATATGATTGTCAAAGGAGAGATCACTATCTACCTTAGTCCCCAGGTACCCTATTACCTCATCTGTATTAAAGTAGCTGCCACTTATGTGTTAATATGTGGGTGCTTAATATTCCACAATGGAATGACCATGCAGTGTGTGGCACTTAGCTGGAGGCCATGACTTTGACACCCTGTGTTGGTATCTGTGAGGCCCCTTGAAGGATGTCTGTGTCAGCTGGACTGTCAAGTATGGCTCCCAGTTTGCAGTCATTGCCAAACATGGTCTGCCGTAGTCTGCCTGTGTTTGTCTGTACCTCTGAGAAGTATATGCCAAACAGTAGGGGTCCCAGGACTGAGTCCTGTGGGACACCAGCTGTGACTGGTTAAGAGTTGGACCTGGAGACTGCTAGTCGTACCATGTGGGTTCTGTGTGTAAGCCCGTTGGCAACCCATCCTGTGATTTATGGGTGTATGTACAGGATGGTGAGTTTATCAATAATATCTGAGTGGGGAATGGTGTCAAAAGCCTTGGCGAGGTCCAAGTAATATGTGTGAACCACCTCTCCCCTCATCTAATGTCTTGGTGACTGTCTGTAAAACGTCTAACAGGTTCAGTAGGCATGAACTGCACTCAACCAAGCTGACCTGGGTTGGATCAAGTGTTTGGAGGTTACCAATGCCTTTGTTAATGAGTGCCATGAGGATGTGCTCCATAGCTTTTTAGATCAGGCTAGTCAGGCTTATGGGGTGGTAGTTACCATGGTCAGCTGTGTTTCCACCATGGTGGAGTGGAATAACCGTTGCCACGAGCCATTGTATGGGCATGTAGCCTGTGGAGAGGCTGAGGTTGAAAAGCTTAATTAGGTGGGGGGTCAATTTGTCTTGTAGTGTTTGCAAGATGCAGTCTGGGACACCATCTGCCTCTACTGATGCTGTGTATTGCTGTTAGAGAGGGCCATTTCCACCTGTGTGTCTCTGATGTCTGGGATACTGTACTTTTTGGGTATAGTTGTGGGCTCTTTAGGGGGTGACGTTTGCACTAAATGTATCTGCAAGGATGTTGGCGATATCAGTAGGGTCAGTATATTATGTGCTATATTGCACCGACAGTGCAAATCTGTGTGTTACCACTTAGATCCCTGACATAGCCAAAGAAGGCTTTGTGGTTATCTTTTGAATCCTTGCCTATTTTCCTGTTGATGTTAGCCTTGGATGACTTCATGAGGGACCTACATTTCTTACTAATACTGGTCACGGATGTCTGCCCTTCTTGGGATTTGCTGTTTTTCTGGACTACTGTCCTAATTCTGTTGTATAGCCTGTTTATTGCAGGGGTCCACCAGACTGGTGTCCTTGTCTAGGAGGAGTGAATCTTGGTTTACCAGTGATGGCATGATCCATACATCCTTGTAGGTGCTTATAGAGTGCATTTGTAAATCTGTCTGTATCTTGAGCAGTGTTTTCCCTTAGCATGGGGGCTGCGAAACCTCCCACCCCTGTCTCTAGTAGTGTGAATTTAGCTATAGGAAAGGTATACACTGTGGTTTCTGTGGGTGGGGGTGATGGTTGGGTGTGGAAACAGTGAATAGTTCATGGTCAGATCTAAGCAGTGACTGGTTTACCTCTGCTGTGGTGCACCTATCACCCATGTTGGTGATTACCACTTCTAGTATGTTTTCACCCCTCATTAGGGAGTTTACCATCTGATACAGGGCATATGAGGTGATAAATTCCAGGAAGCTCTGGGCCTGGAAGTGAGTACTTGAGTAAGTTTCCCAGTTAATGGTAGGATAGTTGACATTGACCATTGTGTGAGGTAGGACTGTCATGTTTTCCACTGTCTCCAGGTAGGTGGAGTGGTGGTCCTGGGTCATGGAGGGTGATCTGTAGCAGGCCACAGTTTGCGTTGCAGTTGTGGCTGATGTTAGCTGCACATGGATGATCTCAGAGGTACCATGCTGCCCCACTAACCTGAAGGTGTAGGTATCCCTGATGAATATGGATACACCCCCTCCATGTCTGTGTCAGTCCATGTTCTGTGGCCGAAATGTGTGGTATGGATTGTAGTCTGGTAGTGCTGGTGTGCTCTCAGGAGCCTTAAAACAGGTCTCAGTTACTGCACAGATGTTGACGTTGTCCATATTGAGGAGTGCTGTGAGTGTGTGCCCTGGTGTTGAGTAGCATAACCCTCATTGATTCTGCTATTGTGCTGTTTACAGAGGTGGGTTCACCTTTGAGACTTCCCTAAAAATGGCACCATGGGGGTGCCAATAGCCTTGGCCAGTATTCCAAAGCCTAAGGCTGACACATAAGCCGGTATGGTAGTGTTGCATGCATGTTTCCCATCTGTGCTTGTTTCTCATCTTTCCCGTAGGTAACATACTGGTAAGCAATAGAAAGCCTTAAACTTATACAAGTCTTCTAGCTTTCAAGATAGGCTTTTGGAGTGATTAAGTATCAGTTTTCTGTATGTTCTTGCTGTACTTAACTGTTTTCTGACTACATGGTGATATTTCACTGTATATTGTGATCTGAAAGCTCTGTTTATTCACATATTATGGCTGTGTTGGCCTGTACTTTAGAGTTTCACAGATAGGTAGTAGGCTATCTGTCCAAGGGTAATTAGAAGCATAGCTACAGTGTGTTGGCTTTCTCTGCACCATTGATGAAGTAACTGAGCCTCTCTCAAGCATAGCCAATGAAATGATTCTAGGTAGAGTTGCCGGAAGCTGTTGAAGACTGGGGTGGTGGAGGGTGATAGGGGCACTTAGTGATCTAAAGAGAGCATGTTAACGTGAAAAATCAACACCGTTCAATTTCCGAAACAAGTCTTGCAGCTATAAAACTGGAGGGGCTCCCCCACCCCCTGGCTGTATGGTTCTGGGACACATGATCCCAGGGGTGTATATTCTGTTACCCATTCACACATCAAGGTATCCCTTGAAGTGTGTCACTGAGGGGCTATGCCTAATGTAATTAGGAATGTAATTTATAGTCACTCATTTCATTTGTTATATGTTTTTATTTCAAGAGTAAGTGAAGTTCAGTGGGTTTGGGCGCCTCCGCCCTTTGCTTAGCCTAGCTTACACATAGAAATCATCTTAATAGGAAATAGGCATTAGCAATGTTAATGTCAATAGTGCAATGGTTATAGCATTTGCATAGTATCTGTGCATTTGAGGTTCAAATCTCCATAAGTTAGGGATGTTTATCATGTTAAAAAGTATACCTTAACCACAGCTTCCATATATAGGTAGTATTCGGCAGTATAATAAACATTCAAAACACCCGTATAAACCCATGTGTGCTGGAGAGTACAGTCAACAGAGAATGTAATGTTATGTCAGCACATGGTGAGATGTTACTTCACTGAAATATATATATCCTGAGTAGTTAGCAGATGTGGCCGTGTTTGCGTGCACAGGTTATACATTTTAAAGTTTAACTGTTTAACTGCTGCTTTAATCTCACACAAACACTTTTAAACATGCTTACAACTGCTTAAATGAGCCTTATTCTGGAGTAAAAAACATTTCGAAAGCATCGCAGGTGTTGAACCCTGGAACATGCACACTATAATCATGGGACTTACCACTAAGCCATCTGAGCTGTATACATGTTTCATCGTCTTTAGACTACACCTTATACTATAGGCATCCCACAGTACTGACCACAAATGGGACAGTCACTTTGTGTACATATGTACAGTACATTGTAATGTACTGTAGTTTGTGAATCAACATATACAAGTCTACATATGTATAACTGTTACAAATTAATACTAAATATATATATATATATATATATATATATATATATATATATATATATATATATATATACATGTCAGTGATGTCTGCACATATATATATATATATATATATATATACACAGTTACATCTATAGCCATATATATATAAACATCTATGAACACACTTTGTGACACAGAAGCAATCCAAAGGAATTGAAGTATACACAAAACACATGCAGCTCTGGTATTATAACTATTAATATTAACCTAATTCACCATAGAAGGGATGGTTGTTGTGTACGTGGAGATTGCGGTGGGGGAGGAATGATGGGTAATAAAACTGTGCATCAAGGAGAGCTTGGGTTGGATGTTCAATAAGTGAACTGGAGGGGTATACATGGAGTATGGGGACAATATAAAAAGGACACAAAACAAGAACCATTTCCATCCATAATACACCCTGTCATGTCACATTGCAACACCTAATTCCACAAACATATGAACATTAACATGTATCATACATATGTACACCACCTGACTGTCACATTTGTTTTCAGTAGTGAGGAATGCCTGTAGTAAAATGTATATTCTAAACACCATAACATTTGTACATATCTCAGATACCTTAGTGGTAAAGTCAGTGACTGTGGTGTTCATGGTCCCGGGTTCATAGGCTGTTAATTTATTTTGAGAGTCAGAATAAGGGCTTTTGAAAGCAGGTGGATTAAAGCACTTTTACGCAGTTGTAAGCGGTTTTGCGCGATGGTAAGCAGCACTTAAACACGGTTAAATGGATTAGCGCTTCACAGGTTTAACCTTTGCTTAACATCACACAGTCCACGGGCAAACCTGCTTACAACCGTTTAAATGTGCGCTTTTCACAATTTCCCTACCAGTGCCTACTCTGAGAGGTAAAATAATAACCCCTTTCCAGGATTAGAACCTGCAACCATGTACACCATCGTCAGTGTAACCTACCACTAAGCTACCTGAGATGTACCTATGCCAGTTGTGTATTCAGACAGGTTAAAACACAAAAGGGAGGATTGTGTGGAAATAGGACAAACCACCATGTACCCAATGAAAGGTGTATGTTATATATATATATATATATATATATATATATATATATATATATATATATGTATATATATATAAAATATATATATAAATATATATATATATATATATATATATATATATATGTATATATATATATATATATATATATATCTATATATATATATATATATATATACACACACATATATATATATATATATATATATATATATATATATATATATATATATATATATATATATATATATATATATACACACACACACATATATATATATATATATATATATATATATATATATATATATATATATACATATATATAAAGAGAGAGAGAGAGGGAGAGAGATACATAGATACATGTCGATATATAGAGATATACATATGGCCTGGCGCCATCTTTGATATCCTGCATCTCTCCCTGGCTGCTGTGTTGTCCCTGGCCCACTGGGTGATCGCAATGTAAGTCTGTTTACTAATTGTAACGTCAATGTTTAACTTCTTTTTGTTCTATATGTAACTCCTAAGGTAGACTTACATAGCCTGGTTTATTTATTGTACTGCTTACTTATCTATATTAAACTGCTCACCATTGCTGTGCATCTAGAACGCCCGATTTGTAAGTAGTGACTCCACATGGTTTCTTTACCACGACATTTCCTTCTCAAAGTGTGCGAGTGAGTCCCTACTCCGTTGAGTTAGTTAGTTTTATTTTTTTCTTTGATCCTCATATAATCCCATTGCAGCTCTGTGCTTATGGTGAATGTCTACCTTAATTTTGTGACCTACACTATGTTCATTTTTGCTTAGATTCCTACCAGGCACATAGACGTGTTTAGCTGCTCTTATATGCTAGCCTATTTCTGGTACAGTGTGTAAGAGTGCTAGTCAGCTCGCATAGCTTGTACAGGTCTAACTATTAACCCGTTTTACCATTTCACCAGGGTTAGTATCCAGAGAGCTCACCATTATTTTAGCATGCGCTCTGCATCCAAAGCATTGTACCATTTGCAGTTTTCATCCTCATAAGAAGCACACACTGTTTTAAAGTGCTGGTCGGCATGTAGTCAAGTGCTTTTGCTGTCCGCTACATCGCTGAATCCCCTACAGTGCCTTCTTAATTAGTTAAGTTGATTCTTCCTGAGCTGCCCTTCCTAATACAGATGAGCTTCTGTTTTTTTGGTTACTACCCTTAATCATTTACTAGGTGTACATGTAGTGAATGTTGAAGGAAATAGGTCAGAGAATATTGAAGAAGCAGATAGCCTAAGCGCTTACACTTAGTGTGTACTCGAGGACTCTGGTCTCCGAGTATAGATAAGACATTAATGGGTAAATAAGAAGCAGAGGACTCACAAATTTAAAGACTGCATTGTACTCCTAAGCACTTACACTCAACGCTATTTAGGAGGAAGGCAGTCTCCGAGCTCAAATTTCACAAGTTGCTGAAGCGCTTTCACTAGTGCATATTTGAGGAGGTTATTATTATTTTTTTCCTATAAGCACACAGACAGGCCAGAGAGCCTCTGTTCTAATTGTTACTGGCTATGGCCAAATAGTTTTTTTGTTTCTTTTTGTCAGTCAGTACCCTGCTACTATTACATAGAATAGTCTATTCCTATGTCGGACATACTGAAGAGCGCTCCATGGCTAACACCCATTGCTCAGGGTTACTCAATTAGTTGTCTTCTTTTTGGCATTGGAACATAATTTGTTGATGTGATAGTTGTGTCCTGTGGCTGCATCAGGCACTTATATATTTTGCCCATGGTTACTTCACTTGTATTGACTGCTATCTTCTATATATATGCTTTTTCTAATTAACTCCTGCCTAGCATTACTTATAAATGCACCTTGGGAATGTACTGTGGTAGCTGTTACTTGTCATTGTTTTTGGGTCATATCTCAATGTTAATTGCTTATCTCTTTTGTATTTAACTAATATTTGTTATCAACTGCAGTAGCCTAGACACTCCTGCCTGGCATTCATTTGAACTGCATATTGAGAATGTTTTGTACTGATAATTACAATGTACTGTAAGGATTTGCAAGGCTCCCCACATGTTTCTGCATGTATAATTGTTTTTGTTTCTACCTGGCTTATGTTACCAACATTTAACCAGAACCTGCATCCTTGTTTAGCCATAGCAACAGTAATTTTATGAGGTGGTATATAACCTTGTGTTAGTGCTTGTTGTTAGTGCAATCCATCTTTTGCTTACTCTATGCTCTTACCTAACTGTGTTAAGCTCTACACTGACACCCAACTGGACTCTCACTAAATTGTATTTTTTTCTCTCTCCACCCCACATAGCTATCAACCTCCCTCCTTCATTTATGACTGTGAACCTACCTGCCTGGTCAAAAGGGACCCCTGCTATTAAACCCAGCTATCTGAGCTGCTCTCTGGGGATAATCCTGTCTAACTCTCTAAGTCCCTCTTACAAAAGGACTCAAGGAAGTACGTGTATTTACAATTCTCAGTATAATGAACTGCTTTATAGCCTGTTCTGGTTTGTGTACAAAAAGCCCTCTCCCAAGCTAGGCTTCCAGCAGCCAGGCCCTGCTCTCCCCTATAGATAAACTCCTCCACTCCTTTGTTACTAACTCTACCTTACCCATTTCTTACCTTTGTACCTTCCCTGCCAACTCTAATTTCTTACTTTGTCCTCTAGGTGGCACCCTATACTCGCTTGTCTACTCTTCCTCTCTCTAGTCTCCAACCCCTCACTACTGCTTAATTCTGACGTATCTTTTTCTACTCTCCCTGTCCAATAGCTAACTGATCTTGTACCTAGCCCTAATCACCCTATCTCCCTTTCCCCTAACCTCTATTCCCCAGTAAACAGATTCTTGTAGAATCACTACCCATTCACCTGCAACTGTCCAAGAGCATCTCTAAACTCTGCAGCTTACTGATTGTCTCTTGATTCTCATCCTTTACCTACTCTAACCCGCTTCGTTCGCCCTGCAGGCTCACTCCGCTCCCCTCCCTACCCCCAATTCCCACACACCCCCAGTTGTCCTACCCTTATACTTCTCTGGCCACTCTCCCTTCTTAGCTCACCTATCACACAGTACCTCACCCTCCTACACATCCATAACCTATCCTAGTCTACTAAAGCACATACTCTTTTTCTCTTTTCTTCATCATTCCCTCTCTTCCTTCCCACAATTTTCTTTTCTATCCTTTTAACTACCTTCATACACATCCCTATCACCATGCCTCCACTACTAAGCTCTAATAATGTAAATCATATAGTCCTTTCCTCACTTCTTCCATTCCTTATACTATCTTACCTTCTAACATCATATGAACAACTTAGCCTAAAAGGCACACACTCTGTCACCCAATACACTAGCCAGCCTTCCCAAATCACATTCCAGCGATTCTCAAACTACATCTCTTCTGCTAGCTACCTTTTACCAAGATTTCATAGAAAATTCCATATTACCTACAATAACCACCTAGATAAAAAAAAATCTTACTTCTACTCTAAACCCTCTGACACCAAAATTAGACTACTTCTCTCTCTCATAGCGAGTGACATTCATCCCAACCCTGGCCCAAACAACACTCCAACTATTAATCCCCTACTCTCTCCACCCTCCTGCTCTACCTTTCCATCCAAACCCCCAAACTCTCTCTCTATAGCTCACCTAAACATCTGCAGTATTAATAATAAAATTGCCCAGCTCCATGATCTGCTTGATATCCACTCATTTGACATACTTTGCGTAACTGAAACTTGGCTAAAACCAAAAATCCAAGACAGTGAAATTACTCCCCCAGGCTACAACATTTTAAGACTAGACCGTAAATCCAAAAGAGGCGGTGGTATAGCAATTCTGTATAAAACGTGCATGCAAATTACTGTTATCCATGAAAAACCTCACTCTGTTAGCAACGCTGAAATCCTTCTTACTAAACTACACCTTAATACCCACAAATCCATTAATATTATTTGTACCTACCTTCCTCCTGGAAATAATATTAACACACTAGAAGAAATTCTTAATTGGCTCTCTATTACTTACCCATAAGAAAACATACAACTAGGTGATGTCAATATAGACTGGAAAACCTGCTCCTCAGGAGTCTCACCCTCCCTCCTAAATCTTAGTGGCTTCTCACAAACCATTAACACCCCGACCCGAACAAACAAATCTAACAATAAAGAAAGCATATTGGATTGGATTCTGATTAACAGTCAAGACCAAAATTACATAGTAGAAACTCTACCTGATGACATAAGTGACCATGCCCTCATCTATTTAATAAGACATAAAAGTCCTACTCCTCACCTTACTAAATATAAACAAATCAGAACAAATAGAAACTTCAACCCTGAATCCTTCCTTGCTGAATTACAAACTACAAATTGGTCTCCTCTTAAACTTCTGCCACTAGATGACGCTGTTACATACTTCAACTCAAAATTCCTATCTATACTAGACTCTCATGCCCCTCTACGATCTGTCAGAATTCGCTCAAAACAAGCCCCTTGGCTCTCAAAAGACACACGGCATAAAATAATTATGAAAAATAAACTTTGGACCAAATACCATAGCACCAAAGATCCCAGCGACCATCTTAAATTTAGACAAATAAGAAACATTACAAAAAAAGCCATACTTCTAGACAAAAGAAATTACTACTGCCACCTACAACAAACTAACCAGCTAAACCCACAAAAGTTTTGGGCAGGGATTAATAGACTCCTAAAACCTGGCCACTCCGACACCCCACACCCCTTAAACTCTTCCCATAACAACCCAAAACAAACAGCTGATGCCTTTAATACATTCTTCATGAAACTGTCCAGTCACTATCTAAACAACTATCCCCTGATATAGCTTCTCAGCCCACCTCCCCTCCCACTTCTATTCCCCAATTACAACTTCAACCTGTACCCACATCCCTCATCTGCTCTCTTCTCCACAAACTTAAACCCTCCTCCCCATCTGCTGACCTTCTACCCCCCCCCAATATCTTCAAATTTCTGCCAAACCACTGGCCTATCCTATTTCCATTCTAATTAACAGAACCATTACTAAAGGCTACATTCCCTCAATCTGGAAAACCTCACATATCGTTCCCCTACATAAGGTGGTGACTCGATAGAGCTTTCTAACTATCGACCCATAGCCCTTCTCTCCCCCTTGCCAAAATAATGGAAAAATGTATCAAAAAACAGCTTTTTAAACACCTGTTGAATAACAACCTCCTATCCAACTGTCAGCATGGTTTCAGACCCTTCCATAGCACCACTTCTGCCCTCCTTTCCTTCACTGACTGCATCAACAAAAATCGGAACAATAATATCCTTACCTCTGCTCTCTTCATTGACCTATCCAAAGCCTTCGATATGGTCAATCACCAGATCCTATTAAATTTACTGAAAACATTAGCCTTAGACTCTAGTGCCATAAAATGGTTCCACTCCTACCTTCAAAATAGACAACAGGCAGTTCTCTGGCATAACTTATCCAACCACCTCCCCATTTTCCTAGGAGTTCCCCAAGGCTCTATTCTTGGCCCCCTTCTGTTTTCTATTTTTATTAATGATCTGCAAACTAGTATTCCCTTAGCTACCTGTATACAATACGCTGATGATTCTACTCTGATGTGTTCGGCCTCATCATCCTCTGAACTACACTCTATCACCCAGCAGACATTTCTAACCGCCGAAACGTGGTTCCTTAAACAATGTCTAATCTTAAACCCTAAAAAAAAACAAATTGTTACTCTTCTCCCCCACCCGCAAGTCCCCTCCTCTCAACTTCTCAGTCCTCTCTAATAATGGCACCAGTATATCTCCAGACCCCTCCACTAGGCTCCTGGGAGTTGAAATAGATAACAACCTATCCTTTGATTCTCACATAAATAACACTATTAAACAAGTCAACAGAAAACTAGGCTCACTTTATAGAATCAAACCATTCCTTACTCCACTGGCCAGAACCTCCATTGCCCACTCCCATCTGGTTTCTACCCTCCTTTATGCCTCACCTATTTATACTAACCTCTCCAAATCTAACCTCAAGAAACTGTCTACTGCCTATAATAGTATCGCCAGATTTGCCTCTGGTTCTACTTACAGAACTCACCATTGCAATAACTTAAAGTAATTAGGATGGCTAGAATTGCAAAATCTGATCTTGTTCTATCAACTCTCCTTAGCCCAAAAAATTCTGTACAAGCCCACTAATACCCCTATACTCACTTCCCTTATAACTCCATACTGCAACCTCAAAAGCCTACGTTCCTCTAACAAACTTCCCAGAGCAACTTGTAAAGCCAACAACTTGGCAGGTAACTCCTTGTTCTCTAACACTATTGGAAAATCCTGGAACTTTCTTCCTGACAATCTTCTTTCCATCTCCTCTCCTCACTGCTTTAAAACCCAGCTCAAAACCTTCCTTAGAACCCGCTGGCTCTGCCCCTGCATAAACCCTGACTAACATTTCCATCTATTTCTACCACTTCCACCTTTTCTGCCTACTAATTTTTTTTAGTCCACAAGTAAATTGACTGTTAGTATGTTAATGTCCTAACTTTTGCTCCTGACAGAACTTGACACTTTAAATGCTCATTAACTAAAATGTTACTCTCTGTAATTCTGTTTATAAATGAAAGTATTTTTGGAGCTTTTCTCCCCGGGCCTCCACTGAAAATGGACTCAATATCCAGCTGGACCAGCCCGGTCAACAAATGTAAAATAAAATAAAATAAATAATAGATAGGTTAAAAACATCTACACATCTATGGAGGTACAGATAAACGTATGCAATAATATATATTATATATCTATATACATACATATATATATATATATATATATATATATATATATATATATATATATATATATATATATATACACACACACACACACACACACACACACACACACACACACACACACACACACACACACATACATACATACATACATGTGTGTATACAGCATCTGAAGTGTTCATATCTGAGTATAACATGGACCACAGCAATCACACATTCTGCGCCCCCAAACAATATGAACATAACATATGAAGAGTATATGCCAATACACTATTACAAATATGTTCTATGGACACAGTCACCAACACAACTACAATGACTGCAAATATCCATGACAGAAATACACAGCTTTCATTTAGCAAAACCTTATTTCATTCCGATGTATTGCCAAAAGGATTCAAGGACTAACAGTATCTGCATGCTATACAGGAAGCATTTAACAGTGCCTTAATGAATCAGCCTGCAATTACCATAGTATTAGTCCACTAAGGGATAGGTGTTCACATAGGGAAAGAACCCCCACACACACATATAGAAGATGTATAAAAGCGGTTCCTACACACCTGCATCTGCTATGTACACCCACCAACATCTCCCCCACACCCAAACTAATTACAGCAATGCATACTGTCATACCATAACCAATTATTCACCCACTGTACGACATCTGCTGAAACCTTAACATACTTGGACACAGCACACTAACATGGCCCTATGTGAAATAGTTGCTGTTATACAATGGAACAGCTGCTGATGTTACAGGGTTTGTTTGAACTAATCCTGTTTCAGAGGGTTGAAAGGTTAGTACACCAGGAAGTGTTACAGATTACTGATTATCAGCACAGTATGATACACAGTAACACCAAACTAAAGATGTCTGGTAAGCACACTGTAAACCCCCTAACATTATATGCATAGCTATGCAGCCTTGAGCTGGTCAAACATCCTGGCCAGACTGAAACATATGCAGAAGTATTAGGTACATACAAACCCTGCACGAGTAGCAATGTTCAGAAATATAACAGCAGTACTCACATTTCGACCAAATCCTCTAGGCATTACACACAATATATTAGTGTTTGTCTCCATACAGCTGTCGCAATAGATTTCAAACAACATTTCCAAGCTGTCTTCCTCACAAGTAAGGCAAAGGGACAATGCCCAAGTGGAGTACTGAATTATACTCCACTGTTGCCATGGTATCGGCTAAGGCAGTAGCTGCTTATCAGGATAGCACATGTTACTGATCTCTAACTATAAAAGGATGCCTTGTCACACATTCAAACCATCTGTATCTACCTGTAGAACAGTACAAAATACAGCAAAACAAACTGAAAAGGAGTAATATACCAGTCAATAACACCTCCAATTACTAAGAAGGTATGTATAACATTTCAAATAGCTGTTTTCAAAAAAAGGGATAG